>NW_028182332.1:522500-742500 GCF_057382185.1 Mchenga conophoros
ACATTTATTCTGCTCAGCTGCAGTATCCAGATGAAATACATCATCATATTACACAGTTTTCAACAAACTGCAATTTAGTAAATGCTCGAGTTAAAAGTAACGTTTTGTAAAACTGTTACATTTAGAGCAACTTTTAAGTGGAATAAGTTGCCTTAAAAAATTAGAGAATTATTCAAAACTTCAATGAACACTTAAAAGCCGATTTACAGAGCTTTTAGTTGTTGTAAATATTGTAAGACATGATTTGTTTTTGAAATTTGTGTAATGTGCCTCAATGTTATTGATATTATTATTATTATTATTATTGATTGCTTATATTTGAACAATTGTGAAACCTCACTGTGGATGTAAGAGTGAAATTATGTGGATATCTTGAATCCACTTTATTGTGTAATATTTTATGTAAGTATTTGACGGAAGACGAGCAACATCTGTTGTGGAAGCTAACGGGGTTCCTTTAGAATAAACAAACATAGGATTTATTATCACTGAATAATTCTGTATAAATCTATACAAATTATAGAAATATGTAATAGGAAACAACAAAATAATCTAAATTATAAAATAATGTGTGTGTGTGTGTGTGTGTGTGTGTACAATCAGGAGGGATGGGCATGATTTTAGTGTTTGAACAGTCATGAATTATCTTTAACAGCAGGTTGGATGTAATGTGTTAGAACTACCAGCAGGTGGGGATAAGAGACCTTTAAGGTGTTTGGTGCCACGCTCCACCTTCAGGTTTAAAACTAGTGTTAATGGAGTTTGAAGGTTGAGTTTGTTCCACGACTGCATTTCACTCACTGCCTCTGTTTGTATCTCTGTCACTGCAGGACCAACATGGAGCCAGAAGTCAGCGCTCTCAGGAGGCCGACAAACCTCACAGAAGAAAGGGAGAGAAAAAACACACCTGTGACGAGTGTGGGAAGGGTTTTACTGTGAGGGCTTCACTAAAACGGCATCAGGTCATCCACACTGGAGAGAGACCATTCAGCTGTGACTTGTGTGGAAAGTATTTTTCCTGGAAGGATTCCCTAAAAAAACACCAGCTCATCCACAGTGGAGTTAAAGCGTACAGCTGTGATCAGTGTGGGAGAGCTTTTACTCACAGTAGCCACTTACAGAAGCATCTAGTTACCCACTCTGGAATTAAGCCATACAGCTGTGACGAGTGTGGGAAGGGTTTTACTGTGAGGGCTTCACTAAAACGGCATCAGGTCATCCACACTGGAGAGAGACCGTTCAGCTGTGACTTGTGTGGAAAGTCTTTTTCCTTGGAGGGTTCCCTAAAACAACACCAGCTCATCCACAGTGGAGTTAAAGCGTACAGCTGTGATCAGTGTGGCAGAGCTTTTACTCAAAGTAGCAGCTTACAGAAGCATCTAGTTACCCACTCTGGAATTAAGGCATACAGCTGTGACATCTGTGGAAAAACTTTCAGCCAGAGAGAGAGCCGAAATATACACCTACGCATTCACACCAGACATGATGTGTACTGCTGTGAACAGTGTGGCAAAGAGTTTACTCAAAGTAGCAGCTTACAGAAGCATCTAGTTACCCACTCTGGAATTAAGCCATACAGCTGTGACGAGTGTGGGATGGAGTTTACTCTGAAGGCTTCACTAAAACAGCATCAGGTCATCCACACTGGAGAGAGACCGTTCAGCTGTGACATGTGTGGAAAGTCTTTTTCCTTGAAGGGTTCCCTAAAACAACACCAGCTCATCCACAGTGGAGTTAAAGCGTACACCTGTGATCAGTGTGGCAGAGCTTTTACTCGCAGTAGCCACTTACAGAGTCATCTAGTTACCCACTCTGGAATTAAGCCATACAGCTGTGACAAGTGTGGGATGGAGTTTACTCTGAAGGCTTCACTAAAACAGCATCAGGTCATCCACACTGGAGAGAGACCGTTCAGCTGTGACATGTGTGGAAAGTCTTTTTCCTTGAAGGAGTACCTAAAAAAACACCAACTCATCCACAGTGGAGTTAAAGCGTACAGCTGTGATCAGTGTGGCAGAGCTTTTACTCAAAGTAGCAGCTTACAGAAGCATCTAGTTACCCACTCTGGAATTAAGGCATACAGCTGTGACATCTGTGGAAAAACTTTCAGCCGGAGAGAGAGCCGAAATATACACCTACGCATTCACACCAGACATGATGTGTACTGCTGTGAACAGTGTGGCAAACAGTTTACAACAGACGCAGTCTTACAACAACACATGTTTACCCACACTGAGGAGAGACCTTATCAATGTGACCTGTGTGAGAAGACTTTTAAATCTCCACGTTACCTGAGACAACACCAACAGATCCACACCAGAAAGAGACTCTCCAAGTGCAGCTACTGTGAGGTATGTATTTATATTGTTATCTTGTCATTTTAGCCTGACTGTTTGGAACAACTCTGCTCATTAAACTGTGTTAGCATGTTAGCAATTCTACTGCATGGAAAAGCAGCTCTGAGTGATTATTCAGATTTTCCTTTCAGTTATGATTTTAGTATTACTGTAGTATTATGGTGGTAGTATTGTAGTTATTGCAGCCCAGTAAACTGAGTGTGTTAACTGAAACAGTCAAATGTAGTTGGACGTCTGCAGAGATGCTCTTTATTTCAGGCGACGGTCAGGATACAAATGTTGAAGGACTGACTTACACTGTCTTTGTGTCTTTGTTTAGAAGCAGAGCGACACAGATGGATCCAGTTCTCAACCCTGTCATCACTGTGGTGGTGGGAAAGACTTTCATTGTGACTGTTAGGTTTTGTATTGTTGATCGTCATTTTGTCATGGTCCTGGGCCATGTTGGCCCAGTGTTCTTAGTTTTCTTGTATGTTTGTATTTTGTTCCTTGCTTAGGCCATGTTTTCTGAGTTGCCCTGTTGTGTTGTTCCCTAAGTGTTTTCCCTTCATGGCTTTTACCCCCTGTGTGCCCCTCTGTGTATCTGTGAGCCCTCGTCTCTCCTTATGTTTTATTCCATGTTTCCCCTGCCCATTATGTCTAAGTTCTCCCCGTGCTCTCTCTTCCCCCTGTGTGCCCTCTATGTATTTATGAGCCCTCGTCTCCCTTTGTGGTTGTTTCATGTTTCCCCAGCCCGTTATGTCTGTGTTTTCCCCGTGCTCTCTCTCCTCCTGTCTGAACCTCTGTGCACTTCCTGTTTACTTTGTGACTCTCACGCCCGTACATGTCATGTTCAGTTCACCCCGCCCTGTCTCGTTATGATTATCAGTGTCACCTGTGTTCCCCGTGTGTTCCCACTTTCCTCGTTAACCCTCTGTGTATTTCTGTCTGCGTCTCCCTCTGTTCAGCGTGACGTCGTCCCTCATGCTGTGTGTGGATCTCCCTGTGTCTCCCTAGTTTATGGTTTCCCAGTTTAGTCTAGTTTGTATGTTTGTTCTACCAGCAAATAAAGCTGTGTTTTGAGTTCACCTCCCCGAGTCTGTGAGTCCTGCATTTTGGGTCCAACTCCTGCCTGCCGCACAGCGATTCCTGACACATTTATGCTTAGAAATATTTACTTATATGTGCTTAGTAGGGGTGCAACGATATTTGTATCGATATTGAACCGTTCGATACAGTGCTTTCGGTTCGGTACGCATATGTATCGAACAATACAACATTTGTAATTTATTTTATCAATTTTCCTTCTGACGATGCTGTCTGTGTTGAGCGCTCAGTGAATCTGTCTTCGACTACTCCGCCTAGGCTGCACTGTCGAGCGCAGATCCACTGAGCGCTCAACACAGACAGCATAGTCAGAAGGAAGAGCGCAGGGCAAGCTAGCGAGACAGAAGTTAAGCTCTCCAGGCAAATTGAACCTCATTCAGATCTGGCGTTTGGAATTATTTTGGTTTTCATGTGACGTATGACCCTGAAGGTAAGCGAGTCATGGACTAAAGTAAAACAGTATGTTGGATGTGCCATGCAATGCTCAATTACATTGGTGTGAACTAGTGTGTTAGCGCAGTTAGCTCGTTAACGTGTTGGCCGTCTAGTCCCATCCACGGAGCGATCGGCGGTAGCTCGTTAACGGAGATTTGCCGTGTTGTGGCGTTAAGGTCATTTCAACGAGATTAACCTGAAAGCACTAGTGGGAACACAACGAATATGACTGCACATTTACACCGACATCATCCTAGTGCAAAGACAAAAACAACAAGCATGCTACTAACTTTAGCCGAGTCATTTAGACAGCTGTTAGCACATGATTCTCCTTATGCTGCTGAGAATATAGCCCAGAAGAAGCGGATAGTATAGCTTTTATTTTGGAAAGAGACATTTCTCTGTAATAAACTCTCTTTTCCAAAGATGAGTGATTCCTCAATCAGATACAGGGCTCGCAATATCGCTAGCCCGACGTCCTGGAGCTAGCGATTTTTTTCAGTCGGGCTACCAAAATCTCTCTTCCCTGCCCGTCGGGCTACTGTAGGAAGGAAAAATATATGTCAATGCTTTTGCATTCTTTCAGAAATGTAGCTGGGTAATTATGTCATTGGCATCGGTGAGCCACTGTCAATATGTGACATTGAAATCGCGTTTGAATTTGCGCTTGTTTTTTTGCTTTCACTTTGCAATCGTGAGAACTGTGTATAGAGAGCGACAGCACTGATCTGTGAGTGATGATAATTGTGCACCAATTCCTCTGACATCGTCTTATTAATCGTTAGCTTACTATGCAAACATGACAAGTGAAATCTCCCGCAGCTTAAACATGTGAGAGGTTGATCGCGCAGAGAATCGCTGAGCTTATGTGAGTGCCTGTGTAAAAGCAGCAGGATATATATTTCAGTTCTGCTGAGCCAAATAAGACAGGTCAGGGTGAAGAAGTGACAGCCAAAGAAAAGCTTACCACAAAACGGAGAAGTTATGACAAATCAGACTATAAGGCAAAAAGAAGGTGCAGCTTTATGGTTTCATGGACAAAAGAATTTCTGTGGCTGCAATATGACGAGCTAAATAACCAGGGCTGCACATAAGTGGTCCGCAGGTGCGCATTCGCTGTCAAAATAAAAAACACGCACAAGGGTTAGGGTTAAATTTAAAAACTGTACTTTTGAGTTAAAATATATATTTATAATTTTAATAAATGACAAATTAAAAAGGCATGAACATTTTTTTGTATCGAAAAAATATCGAACCGTGACAACAAAGTATCGAACCGAACCGTGAATTTTGTGTATCGTTGCACCCCTAGTGCTTAGAGTTTTGTAATTAGTTGTAGATTGGTAGAGGTTTTGATCCTTGATAGTCTGCAAACTTTGTGTGTATTAGACAGCACTCTGGGAGCATGAGAGAGGTCGTACCTTGTCTTATTGTTTTATGGTAGGATTAACGTAGTTACGTCTGTTCTAGTCTAAGTGCTCTTTGTTTAGATGAACTGCAGGACTTCCTTACCTTGTTATCTAGGGTGAACCATTTAGGGTGAGGGGGGGGGTCTACCCTCTTCCTGACCAAGGATGTTTGTTGTGTGCTTTCATGTATATGACCCTTTGATCAGCAGTAACACACACACACACACACACACGGTACTCTTTGTGTGTATGTAGACGTCATATGTTAATGAACCTATGCATATTCATGTAACCTCAATAAAAGAGCAGTGGTACGGGAGAGCGGGCGAGAGCAACTGGGGTCAAGCGAAGGAACGGCGTCTGTCCAGTTCTCTCCCGTGCACGAGAAACATGAAGAACTTTGCCTACTTGTGTCTTGCTTTGCTGTGTAATTATATTGTCTTCAACGTTCCAGCGGATGGGTTCAAGCTACAAACCTATCATTAATTGGTCCTTCGAGAGCCAGAGCCCTGGAATCGACATTCACCGAGGGGAGGAGAGGTACGCTGAAAGACTGACGTCAGCCAGGAAGTTCCTGTGGATTCGCTGTCTGTCTTTTCTCCTCGATGAATGACGATCGGCGGGATTCGAGGCTGATATTACACGTGGTCTGTGACACCGACTGTTGTTGTTATCATGGGTTTCTAAGCAACCAAGAGTGAGTCGGAGGGAGACAGACTTTATGCTGGACTTTGCTCCTGGCAGCGCAAAGTATTTAAAAAAAAGAGAGAGAGAGAGCGACGGCTCCTTTCGCTGCACGGGTTCACGCGAGCGCGGTCGCGCGGGTTTCACGCGGACCTGAGCCGTGCGGTTAATCGCAGGCTTATAAATGGAAGAGATTCAAATGTTAGAAGTTTTCAGAAAACACACCAGCCTTGAAGGGCGTGTGGAGAAGGCCAGCCCACATCAGTAGCACTTGAGATGTGCTGTGGTGAATGGCTTTCCCCCACCCCTTGCTGACACAAAATGTTTATTCTTTAGCTTGCCCTGATCGACAACAGCCAGACCATAGATTTAATTGAGGTGGATAGTTGTTAAAAGTAATCTGCATTAAGCTTGTGGTTGCTCAAGTTCAGTACAATGACATATGAGGTGAAGTGATATAGGCAAATATTTAAACTAATGAAGTGCATAGAGGCACTTGACCTGTGTGAAAGACTGTTGTCTTATTATGAGCCATTGTTGAGATATAGAGCACTAGTGTTCCCACTAGTGCTTTCAGGTTAAACAACTAATATGCTGAACCCTGTATGACACATCTAAAAGTACATGATGGAGAAGCTGTGTTGAATATGAAAGTGCAAGTCTTTGCCACTGTGGGCAGAGCATGCAACTACTGTGTGATGTTGCGTTGCGGTCTCTTCTGAGCTGATGAGCAAGCTACACATTATCAGATCGAGAGCTGTCTGAGAACTACTCAAAGAGAGGGAAACAGAGCTCTGATAACTGATAACTGGAGTGTGCAGCATTTCCGTGAGCAGTTTCCCTGCATCTTGACTCGAGTGTTCATAGCATCAGCATCATGTTTCTGTTATTTGTTTTGTTGGGTTAAAAATAATTAAATAAACTGGTGATCATATTTATGGTTCACCATGGCACATATCATTAGCCATATGAGTTATTTATGCAGATGACAAAGTGAGTGTGAATGTGTCTGACATCACAGTGTTTTTGTGCGCTGTGTAAAAGTAATTGCCTTTGATTGTGAGAGCGGTGATTCTGCAGGTCACCAGCTATTGTAAAGAAAAAAAGCAACAAAAGAGTGAAAAAGAGACAAAATGTACATTGTAGATGAAAAATAATTATAGGAAAAAGGTTTTGTGTTGATCAGCCAAAAACATCTACAATCTCATTTTCTGCTTTTAAGAAAAGACTGTTCACAAAAACACACACAGAGAGAGAGATGTGTGTTGATTAAGCAGTGATGATAATAATGAACATGTCTTAGTTTGTCACTTTCAGATGAAAAGCAGACCTGAATCAATTTTCCACATGCAGCAGTCGGAAGAAAGTTATAGTTTAACATCATTGAAAACATGCAGGCCAAGTTTCTGGCTGACTTATTTATAGCACCATGTGTCTCTCAACCTCACAAGCAAGCTCACTCCTCCCTGAAGACAAGGAATGCAGCTCCAAAGAGCAATAACATGGCAGATAAAGAGACAGCAACAAAGAGTCCCAGCAAGCAGCAGCAGTATGGACAAACAGCATCAGAGAAGAAGAGCAAACCCATCATCCTGACTGATCGGATGAATGGCACTGTGTTTACAACAAGCTGCAACTTCACTGTGCATGTGAAGAAAACTTTTGAGAAGAACTGAGGAGACTGTTGGAGTTTGACATTTGCCACCTGTGGAGTAAAATGGCAAGAAGAGACAGTGGAACACAGGACAAAGCTGAAGGAGAACTGCCTGCTGTTGGTCTGTTGAAGTGGGAGAGGACAACAGAGTGAGAGTAAGTAGAAACACAGAGGAATGCTGTTATTTAAATGTGGGAAATCAAAATTTGGGTTAGCAAACCTGGGAAAAACAAAACTGACTGCTTAAGTTGGAAAATTGTGAAGGAGTCTGAAACACTGCAAAAATAGAAACATATACAAAATCACACACACAAGCAGAACATGCATTAACCCTACTAATACAAAACAAGAGAGCTCATGAAGATTAGACAACATTTTAAGCATGTGAGTCTGTCATTTTGTCCAGGTCACTTAGTGTGATGCAAAAACCAGTGGACTCATAGCACATTAGTTAAGAAATGATTAAATAATAGCAGAGAAGTGTGTAGGAAAGGCAGCTTTAAGAACATGCCCTGCTGGAGATGCAGCTCCACAGACATGCATTAGACCTGCCTAATAACACAAACACCCATGCAATGAAAATTAGCTTATCTTTCATCAGTGTTAAAATAGTGTCAATTTAGCAGACACTTGTTATCAAATGCTGAATTTATCCAATGCAAAAAAAATTGACTCTCTAGGTTGCAGGACAACAATTTAACTTTTGTGGGAAAAAAGATTCTGGTTTGACCAACCAGTGATCAGACAATAAATTTAGTTGTTGATATAGTAAATTGGGAGAAGCTTCCTGCTTGATTGATGCAGCACAAGTAATTTACTGTATGAGGGAAATTGTCTTTTGTGATACTATTTTGAACATGCTTTTCTGTTGTCCTGTCATCTTAGTGGGTTAATAGCTGATATGCAAATTAGTTGATCGTTCTTAGATTAATGAAAGGTGACTGAATTCTAGCACGAGTGAATGGGATGTTTGGAGTTTGTTGTGTGTTGAGTGGAGACTCTAAAACACTGAGTTTCCTGTTTTGATGTGCGAGTGAATCCTGTATTTAGATACACAACTCTGAATACGTCAGAACAAACTTCTTTTGTGAAGTGCATGACAACATGTCACATGTTTTATGATGAAGGGAAAAAGGAAAACTGAATAAAATCTGTGGCTTAAATGAGTGAAGAGCACAGACCTGGTGACTAAACTCATAGCTAATAAGACATTAGGCTTATGTTGTGTGTTGTGCAGCTGATGGTTGGTTTGGAGTGAATCTAGCTGATGATTTTTCTTCTGTTGTGAAGTTGAGCCTGCCAATTAGTATGATAGTATGATGAACCATGCTAATGGTACGATTTACCCTCCTGAGATGAGGAGCTTGTGTCATGACTTAACAAGGCCTTTTTATTTTGATACTTTCACAGTGCACTGAAAGTTTTGTTCGATAATCTCTGTCGTTTGAGCAGATCTGCACGATTAGAACAGAAAGCGCTGTACGACACGACGTCGAGGAAATTGTTACAAGTGAGTTTCTCCACATTAAAATGGGCTCTGGAGAACGCCACTTATTTGGGACAATTAGGAAGTAAGTTCCTGTCCAAAAAGGATTCAGCGATGTAATCCGAACTAAAGTTCTTCTTTTTCTTTTTGAAATGACGTCATTTTGCTGAGAGTGGAAACTAAATGCGACGATGGGTTCCACTATCAGCAAAGAAAGAAAGAATGAATGCATGAATGGATGAGTGAAAGGGGAAAAAAAAAACAAAAACTGACTGACTGGTAAAAGCTGACAAAAGCTGACAAGACTGACAAGACACCTGCGCAGCGCCAACATTTGCATTTCTTCTCTACAGCATTACAGTTCTTCATGTGGCTAGATGATTTATACCAGGATAATCAATGTGTGTTGCTAATGTTTGTTTTTCTGAGAATGCATGTAGAGGATTCAGCAGAAGCGGACAAGTGACATGTGAAAAACAAATAAGGGATTGTTTATGGAATAGTTGGAGATGGGCTATTGAGCTCATAGTGATTGATGAGTTGAGTGACTTTACTTAAGAGAAGTCACCGATTACATTAATGTTAACTGAGCACATGGGATGATCCATGTCTGGGGCAAATTAGGGTAATAGTTGTGGTTTACTGATTTGTGAAAACCTGCACATGACACTTGTCTTGCCCGTGCTGAATGCTTATTACTCTTATGATATAATTCTTTATAAGTGTGAAGTTTAATTTCATTTTCAGATCTTGTTTTCCAGGCCATGATGGTGTGTATGCAGGCTCCTGGCAGAGCCAGGTGTTAAGCAAATTTAATATGCAAAACACACTAACATTTTTATTGCAGGATTATAGGTCCAGGGTGGTGCTGCTCCAGGGGAGGAGATGCCCTGCTGTTGCCTGGGACATGATCTGGCTACCCTTTTTCTTTCAGACAGGAATCTGAGTTTGATGAGTTGACGCATGAGAGTGTCCATGCGTCAAGTGGTGGGGTCCAGAATTAACACTAAACAATGTTTACTATTATTGTTGCAGTGAGTTGTGTGATTAACCGTTTATTTACATGTTCAGATGAGGCTTTGATGGCCTATAAGTGAAGTTCACTGAACTAAAGAATGTGGTTTGATGATTGTTGACATGCTCTCCAAATAGAAGTTTTTCTGAAATACAGGTGCAGCAGTGAGACGCGAGAAACATTCCAGGCATAGCGGACAGCCCAGGCAGTGGTTGAGGTCAAAGGTCAAGCTGGTTGGGGCCCATCATGAGATCAGACCTTGGAGCCACAGCAAGGACCATTTCAACTGCCTGCAAAATAGCGAGAGACCCTCCTGGATTTATCAGAGCCACTGCAAAGAGGTCGAGGTCCCAGGAAACCCCGGCACCCCCAAGACAGCACAATAGAGAAATCTCACACTTGGTTGTTTCAGTGGTGAGGGGGGAGTGCTGATTGAGCCCCCGTAGGGTAAGCTCGCACTTCAACCTCCAGCCTCTGATCAACTCTAGGGCAACCAAGTGCGAGGCGTGACGCACCTGTGTGCAACCATGGGAAGGTGGACCCTCTTGGTTACCTTGACTACGACGCTCACCTTTACAGGACCCCAGCTGGTGCCGGAATCAGCTGAACCAGGAGGAAGGCAGAGAGGATGGACACATGACAACTCTCACCTAAGAGACATGATGCAAGACCACATCCCTCCATGGATGAATAATGCCTGGTACCGTTATATCC
This sequence comes from Mchenga conophoros, assembly GCF_057382185.1. Lineage (NCBI taxonomy): Eukaryota > Metazoa > Chordata > Actinopteri > Cichliformes > Cichlidae > Mchenga > Mchenga conophoros. The sequence continues at coordinate 533,341 of NW_028182332.1, forward strand.
ACGACAGAACAAAAGCAGAATCGGCAAATACAGACTATTATGTCTGTTCCCATCTACCCAGCACGGCAACATACCCCACACTATATATGTTCCTGGACCAACTCTCAGGGAAGAACTACTCTATGATATTAGCAGAGAAAGGGGACTTTGTGTCCTCTTCAACAACACATGCTGCATTTACATAAAGAAGACGCACATTCATCAAACATGACTGACGCCCTGAATGTTTTGAGACAGATCCAGCAGGCCCAAAATCAGGACTATCCATGACGAAAAGGAGTGCCTGAGAGGATCGTCCACAAGATGGGAGCTGAGGCCAGGAGAGAGACTTCAGGAGGATCAGAGATCATCTTCAGCACAGCAGACATCACACAGAGAGCTGTGCTACTGAGCTTCCAGGAGATCAAGAGGAGACTTCCCACAGCAAGATTTTAAATACAATGAAAGATTCAATGTTGACGCTGAGGAAGACAACTAAGGTGTACGACGTGCTCTGCCTTAAACCTTCAGCAGCGTTGGAAGGAGTCTAAGGATGACATCATGATTCTGTGAAAAGCACAGGAACCAGAAGCTATGGTGGTGATAACAGCAGTTTCCTATGAGGTCTGCAGCTTTGGAAATAGCTGAGACCCATGTTGACAAACAACAAAACTAACTGGTATGTTTGAATGTCTATTCTACATACATTTGGACTCTGGTCCTATGGACATTGATGGAAACAACTGGAAGAGACATTTATGACACCCTGCAGAACTCAAACCACTCTGCAGAGAGACATGTGATTGCACACCCGGAGGAAGCATCACCAAGATGGGATGTTTTTGAAAATGTTATCTTCTTATTTTCACTATTAAATTAACAATTTCTTTGTTTGTTTGTAGGATGCAGTTTGCCATGAGATGAGATCAATGGGGAATGGGATATCCGCTAATACCTTTGTTAAACTCTGTACTTTTACAGTGATTTAGGGTGATTTGACGTATGCTGAGTATAACAATGTTGGCATTGAAACTGTCAGACATGAGGTATTCATAACTGGAAACTTTTCTAGCATAAAGGTCAATAAAGGGGGGAATGTTAGGTTTTGTATTGTTGATTGTCATTTATGCTTAGAAACATTTACTCATATATGCTTAGAAGTGTATAATCAATTGTAGATTGAAAGAATGTCTCATCCTAGGAGGTCTGTAACAACTCTGTGTAGCATGAAGAGGGGAGTGCGTTCACTCCTCTACAGAGTGTGTTCTGGCATAGATCACACCCCCTAGGAGAGGTTTTATCTTTTCTTGATATATGGTATAGCAAACACATGTATATCTGTTTGAGTGTAAGAGCCTTTTGTTTAGATGGACCTGTTAGACTCCTGGCACCAGCTTTGGGGAGTCTTCACAGGGTCACATCTTGACCTCACACACACAGTATTCTTTGTTCACATGTATACCTATGTAAGATGTTATATGTTAATGACCCAATGCATATTCATGTCACCACAATAAAAGGAGTGCTCTGGGGAGTCTGGCTGAGAGTCTGACGGAGGTCAAGTGGTGGGACGACACTTGGCTCCAGCCAGATCTCCCTCATGCATGAGTAAACCAGAGAACTTTGGTACCTTGAGTCTTGCTTTTTGCTGCGTAGCAGATTGTCCTTAACGTTCCAGCGAATAGGTTTATGCTACAAACCTATCATTCCCCATCACATTCATCACCTGTTCCTCTGGTGTCTCTGATTGGAGCACGCAGGTGTGTGGAGCAGAGTGAAATCACACACCTAATGCTGTTTTATTCAACCTGGATCTTAGAAGTTTTGATTAACATTAAACATCGTTTAAACTGTATGTGTCTGTATCATGGGATGGATACACCCTTAACAAAACAAAGAAAATATGACAAAACCAAGTTTCCCCTCATGCTGTCGGACGCGCCTCGAGGAACCAGCTCCATTTAAAACATCACAGTCAGCTGTAAAGTGTCGTTTCAGTTTTTATACAACGTCAAAGAGCTTCATGTTTGAACAATCAGCTTATGAACAGGAATAAGAACTGCACGGTCTGGTTCTGGTTGGATGCAAACAAACAGCTGTGTGTTAATCCAGCAGCAGGACATGCTGGAGGATGGAGCTCAGCTGAAACGACCCATGAAGTCCTCACCGGCTCTCATGTTTACCATCAGGACCAATCCCTGCAACTGAAATATAATCTACTAAATATCAGAGTTGAGAAGGTTGTGTTAGCGTGTGGTGAGTGCAGGATGGGGAACTCCATCCTAACGACAAATTTCATTTCCTTAAAAAGGCATCAAGAGAAGCTTTGAAGGTAAAATGAAGGTTTTAGTGTGAAACTGTTTTATCACAGCTGCAGATTTATGAATACACAGAAGGATTTAGTTTCACATATTTCCAGACAAAGCCATAAATGCTTCTTAATCAATGCCAGTAATATACTGCTTCCTGCTTTTAAGCTTGGGCGAGCCGTAGATGCTGAAATATTGCACCGTTCTTACAAATAAAGCAAACAAATGAAGAAATGTATTTCTATGATCTTACTCCATGGCCACATTCATACATGTGAAAGTCTCCATCCTGTGTCCTTCACTTATCTTCATCCCAGGTGTGAATTGTTCACAGGACTTAAAAGGAGGACGTGTCTGTGGAAAAGCCTCCGGTCAACCTAAACTCCTCCCTCATCAGGACACAGAAGAGCCGCTGAGGCAGCGCCTTGGAGTACGCTGCTGGTCGCGGCACACAGGTGCGCAACAAGATCTCCCGGCCTGCTGGAGGAGGGAAGTCTGGTACTCTGCTGCTTCCCCCAGTTTGCTTCTTGTCAGATCCCAAGTCCTCATCGACGGGCGCCAGAAGGGCAGCCTAAAAGGGCAAAGGTCAAATGTTAGCAAACAGCAACCGATTCTGAAGAAATGTGCTGTGTGAGGTGGACACGTGGATATTCAGAAGTACTGTAACCGAGTCTCCCACAGAGACCTGATCCAGACTACAGCTCACAAACACAGCTCCTCTACCAACACCTCACTGCAGCTGCACGCTGCTGATCCTGTCTGTGATTAGAATTGATTTCAATAAAGTAAAACAGAGGCTCGTTTTCTATGAGCATAAACAGGGATCTCTGTTTCAGTCTCAGTGTAACAAACATGTTTACTGAATAAGTCTTTCAGTAAATATGTTTTTGTTTATTCAGTAAAATCTGCAAAGATGACTTGTACTGTTGGCAGCAACAAACAGAGACAACAGAGTGTGGGACAGACAGGAAGTCAGGACACGTCTATGTGCTTCACAGTGGGACTAGAACATGAACATTTCTACACACACCACAGGCAGCAACTGTGCAAACCTCCACGTCACCAAAAACACCCTGCAGGTCCCGTCAGAGCAACGGCAGAGAAAACAGATGAAACATCTGTTAGAGAGAAAAACGCTTCGCTGCTTTCTTACCTGTATGACACCAAAAGGGTTTTGTTTTTTTAATAATAAAGGCTTCATGTTTTACAGTTAAAGCTCATGCAAACATGCAGGCTTATTTGTCTGATCAATGCAAAAGTTCAAACATGTCTCTTTCAAGCCTCATTATCAGCTGAGATCATAGTAAAGACACAGACAGGATCCTGATCCATCTGTTCTTTATATAATTACTGTTTTTACTGTAATGTACAGTGGGGCAAAAAAGTATTTAGTCAGCCACCGATTGTGCAAGTTCCCCCACCTAAAATGATGACAGAGGTCAGTAATTTGCACCAGAGGTACACTTCAACTGTGAGAGACAGAATGTGAAAGAAAAATCCATGAATCCACATGGTAGGATTTGTAAAGAATTTATTCGTAAATCAGGGTGGAAAATAAGTATTTGGTCAATAACAAAATACAACTCAATACTTTGTAACATAACCTTTGTTGGCAATAACAGAGGTCAAACGTTTACTATAGGTCTTTACCAGGTTTGCACACACAGTAGCTGGTATTTTGGCCCATTCCTCCATGCAGATCTTCTCGAGAGCAGTGATGTTTTGGGGCTGTCGCCGAGCAACACGGACTTTCAACTCCCGCCACAGATTTTCTATGGGGTTGAGGTCTGGAGACTGGCTAGGCCACTCCAGGACTTTCAAATGCTTCTTACGGAGCCACTCCTTTGTTGCCCGGGCGATGTGTTTTGGATCATTGTCATGTTGGAAGACCCAGCCTCGTTTCATCTTCAAAGTTCTCACTGATGGAAGGAGGTTTTGGCTCAAAATCTCACGATACATGGCCCCATTCATTCTGTCCTTAACACGGATCAGTGGTCCTGTCCCCTTGGCAGAAAAACAGCCCCATAGCATGATGTTTCCACCCCCATGCTTCACAGTAGGTATGGTGTTCTTGGGATGCAACTCAGTATTCTTCTTCCTCCAAACACGACGAGTTGAGTTTATACCAAAAAGTTCTACTTTGGTTTCATCTGACCACATGACATTCTCCCAATCCTCTGCTGTATCATCCATGTGCTCTCTGGCAAACTTCAGACGGGCCTGGACATGCACTGGCTTCAGCAGCGGAACACGTCTGGCACTGCGGGATTTGATTCCCTGCCGTTGTAGTGTGTTACTGATGGTGACCTTTGTTACTTTGGTCCCAGCTCTCTGCAGGTCATTCACCAGGTCCCCCCGTGTGGTTCTGGGATCTTTGCTCACCGTTCTCATGATCATTTTGACCCCACGGGATGAGATCTTGCGTGGAGCCCCAGATCGAGGGAGATTATCAGTGGTCTTGTATGTCTTCCATTTTCTGATGATTGCTCCCACAGTTGATTTTTTCACACCAAGCTGCTTGCCTATTGTAGATTCACTCTTCCCAGTCTGGTGCAGGTCTACAATACTTTTCCTGGTGTCCTTCGAAAGCTCTTTGGTCTTGGCCATGGCGGAGTTTGGAGTCTGACTGTTTGAGGCTGTGGACAGGTGTCTTTGATACAGATGATGAGTTCAAACAGGTGCCATTCATACAGGTAACGAGTGGGGGACAGAAAAGCTTCTTACAGAAGACGTTACAGGTCTGTGAGAGCCAGAGATTTTCCTTGTTTGAGGTGACCAAATACTTATTTTCCACCCTGATTTACCAATAAATTCTTTACAAATCCTACCATGTGGATTCATGGATTTTCTTTTTCACATTCTGTCTCTCACAGTTGAAGTGTACCTCTGGTGCAAATTACTGACCTCTGTCATCATTTTAGGTGGGGGAACTTGCACAATCGGTGGCTGACTAAATACTTTTTTGCCCCACTGTAGAATATCATGGACATAATACACAGACTGCAGCCTAAATACTGCTAAAAACAGCCCTTTTTATTTTAAGGTTTTACGTATTAACCTTTTATTATAAGAGTCACCTGATCCTTAGCAGGTGTGTATACAGAAATACACCAGGTCATTATTTAGGCAAAGCGAAGCCAAACTGCTCCTGTGTGACAGATGAAGTCCACCTTTAAACAGCATTTAGATGCTGCTAATGAAACTCGATTAGTGGCAGCACTGGTCTGTGGGCTGGGGACACTGGTGCCACCAGTACAGCGCGCACTTTTCACAGCGCCATCATGTGGATCAAACTGTATTCTGGGTCAAACCTGATGTTTTATCATTTACACTGAACAAAAATATAAACGCAACACTTTTGTTTTTGCTCCTGTTTTCCATGAGCTCAACTCAAAGATATGAAACATTTTCTACAAACACAAAAGACCCGACACTCGCAAGCAATGTTCCCTCTAAGCTGCGCGCGTGCACAATTGCGCACTGCTGGCACAATTGCGCACTGCTGGCACAATTGCGCACTGCTGGCACGGTCTCTGCACAGAAAATCTGCGTTGCGCACAAAAAAAAAAAAAAAAGAAAAATCACCTGAATTGAAATTAAAATGAAAACTTTAACGATTCTGTTTTGCAGTGTTAGTCAGTGACTGGCTGCTCCCGTATGGGATCAGAACGAGGCCACCTTATCCCGTAGTCCAGCCAATCACGCGATTCACATTCGTATATACGCAGCTGATCAACGTGGCTGACAGGCTCTGACAGCGTCCTTATGTGCGACACCGGTGTTTTAGCAAAGCGGCTGATGTGGAGTGAAGCCACGTTAATGACAACGTGTACAACCATTGGAGATGTGAGCAGGACAGACGGAACAACTGACGGACAAAGTGTGGACTTTATACCAGTTTTTGAATTGTGTTGATCGGCCGCGTAAAACCAGAGTTATGATAAAATATCTGCAATGTTTGGTTTTCTTCCTGAATACTGTCGTTGTTTATATTTACTGCAGGAAGAAACGGTAAAAACGCCGTTTTATAAGGAAAACGCTCGAAAGCCTGTGAGCAAAAACAACACCAAAACAAACCCCCACCAGCCTTTCCTATTGGTGGAAAAATGCACCATGTCGACCAATCAAAAAATGATATGGCAACATGACATTTAGTTGTTTAGGAAGGGGGAAGTTTTAGGAGTGACGGCGTGTTTGAGATGCGATTGCCAAGTTTAGCACAAATCTTGTGTAGTTAGAGTGTAGTTAGTGTGTAGTTAGTGTGTAGTGTAGTCAATAGTTTTGTTGTGTGTGTCAGAACAATGGTTTACAGGTGTTGCAGCAGTGATACATCTCCTGTTGTCAGGCCTGCAGGTATCAGGCTGCTGTTCTCCTTCATCTCATAGTGGACAGAAATTATTTTTTGCAGCGGCACAAATAATTTGTGTGGCATCAGATTTGATGCAGAACAGCTGATTGTTCTGCAAATAGTTTGAAATGTTTATTTAAAAAACACCTCGGCTGCATTTTTAGGTAAACAGCTGCAAAAAACTCTGTTTGCAAAACTCAGTTACTTTTTTGAAGAAGTCTTGTTGTGTAAAAGTATTCTTGGATGCTGGTGTGACCACAGTGCACACGTCTGCTGTTGCTCACAGTGGTCCAAGGGACGCTCAGGGAGTTTGTGTGTTCAGACACGTGAAACATTACAGGGAACATTGCTCGCAAACACTGCTCACAAATCTGTCTAAATGTGTGTTAGTGAGAACTTCTCGTTAGCTGAGATAATCCATCCCACCTCACAGGTGTGGCATGTCAAGGCGCTGATTAGACAGCATGAATATTGCACAGGTGTGTCTGAGACTGCCCACAATAAAAGGCCACTCTGAAATATGCCGTACATGTGTAGCACAATGACACACATGTCGCAAAACCAGTCAGGATCCGGTTCAGCTCATGGAAACAAAAGTGTTGTGTTTATATTTGTGTTCAGTGTAACAAATACTGAGACGTGTAATAATGTCGTGTGTTGTTCATCTGAGGACGCTGCAAAGAACCAGATCATTTTTATTATCCTGTTTGTCTGTTATGTGAACCTTTAGAGGATGTACCTTATAATGACTGAGTGTGTTTATCGCACTATGTTAAATGTAACTGTGAGCGACACGAGGCTTACTGCTCATGGTTACCTCATCAGTGGTGAAGTCAGCCAGCTTGATGCAAGAAACAGGAAGAAGAAAAGGATGAAAGAGCAACACACAGATGAAAAACAAAAACAGACTTTCTAATCGACAGAGCTGAAATCTGAACATGTCACCAGCTGCAGGAGGCAACGCTCTGAACCACGTCGTTCCTCCTCCAGATGGAGCTTTCACTGCCTATAGTCTCTTGACATACAATGGTTGGATTCTCCTATGATACTGTATCAGCTGAGCCTCAAATTCTTATGATCTCGAGCTTCTTCAGTCTCAGTGAATCCTTAGTTGGCTCAGATGCATCATCTGGTGTTTGAGTGTAACAAGGTGGTTGTAACACAAAAGGAGTGTAAACAGGTGAGTGTGGTTTGTAGTGTAAACTAAAGCAGCGTGTCTAACCAACCACATCTCCAGGGCTGAATCAGGTGACCACGAGCCATCACTCCACAGCTGCTGAGGGAGCTACAACCCTCATTCAGCCTTTCACAGACATACAGCAATGAACTGTATGAACAATAAACTTTATTCATACACACGAATCCCTTTAGGGTTGTGTCAGCGAGGGCAAACGTACCACATCAAATACATGGAGCTACAAGCTGTGGTGACCCACTGTCAGTAAGGGAGCTTTATTACACACACACAGCATCACAACAACAGTTACCTCAAGCTGCTTCTATGTTATAAGGCAAAGACCCTGCAGTTACACAGGAAACATTAGGTGACCGTCTGTGAGCGACAGTGGGAACCAAAGCCTCTAACAAACATCCATCGATAGATGAGGGGCAGACGGACTGAATGCAGAGAGGTCTACTAACACATGTTGAGTGAAGAAGAAACACCCAGTGCATTATGGGGAACTTAGACCTATAACTTAGACCTGTGCGCCTTAGCATATGCTACTTCCGGCGCATAGCGCTTAGTTTCCGGTGTGATATTCGCTCCTTGTTCACGGTCGGGTTTTTCAACCAAATGGACGAATCAAGTGGCGATTTACATTTCTCGAGATGTCGAATGTATCTGTAGATGATGTTGATCGACTTGTCGATATTTTTTCCCCCCGCGCCTCAGAGAGAGACAGGATTCAAATTTTATACTTCTCAGTATTTGTATACAGCGCTCCCTCGTTTATCGCGGGAGTTACATTCTAAAAATAAAATGCGATTGGTGAAATCTGAAGTAGCCAACTTTATTTTTTACAATTATTATAGATGTGTTAAGGTAAAACCCGTCACTACACACTTTATACACTCAGACAGACATGAACATTTTCACACGTTTCTCTCCTGTTTAAGCTCTCAAAGTTCAAACCTTCGTAGACAAATAAGTCCAGTATTACAGAAACCAAAGATCAAACCGTGTTTTCAGGTCCAGCACATGAGAACAGAGCAGCTGAGAGATAATTCAACATCAATGAATCATTAATGAATCAATGAATAAGCGATTCTGTACTGTACAGGAGAGACGGCACGGAGGAGATCAACAATAGTCTGCAGCCAATCAGGACGCAGAACACAAAGCGCTGTGATTCATCCGTGAAGCGCACACCTCTCCAACGTGCCAGACGCCATCGAATGTGAGCATTTGCCCACACAAGTCTGTTACGGCGACGAGCTGGAGTCAGGTCAAGACCCCGATGAGGACAACGGGCATGCAGTTGAGCGTCCCTGAGACGGTTTCTGACAGTTTGTGCAGAAATTGTTTGGTTGTGCAAACCAATTGTTCCAGCAGCTGTCTGGGTGGCTGGTCTCAGACGATCTTGGAGGTGAACCTGCTGGATGTGGAGGTCCTGGGCTGGTGTGGTTACACGAGGTCTGCGGTTGTGAGGCTGGTTGGATGTGCTGCCATATTCTCTGAAACGCCTGTGGAGACGGCTTATGGTTGAGAAATGAACATTCAATGCACGGGCGACAGATCTGGTTGACTTTCCTGCTGTCAGCATGCCAATTGCACGCTCCCTCATTGCTTGTGGCATCTGTGGCATTTTGCTGTGAGACAAAACTGCACATTCCAGGGTGGCCTTTTGTTGTGGGCAGTCTGAGGTACACCTGTGCACTACTCATGATGTCAGATCAGCATCCTGATGTGGCACACCTGTGAGGTGGGATGGATTATCTCAATATGGCAGATGTGCCCACTACCACACATTTGGACTGATTTGTGACCACTGTTTGGGAGGGATGGTTATATTGTGTATCTGGAATGAATTTTAGGTCTCTACGTCCATCCCATGGGGAATGGGAGCAGTAACAAAGGTGTTGCGTTTATATTTTTGTTGAGTGTATGTAAGCTCTGCTCCAGTGTAATGCATAGGTACAACAATATGCTTTATCTTTAATATAGTTTGGTCACAAAAGACCAAAACTGAACTCTTTGAAGGCTGTAAACACACCATGTTTGGGTGGCTTCACCCCAAAAACACCACAGCAACACTGAAGTCTGGAGGCGGGAGCATCATGGGGGGGGGGGGGGGCTGTTTATTCAGCGTACAGCACTGAGACATTAAACATAACTCCAGGAAGGATGGAGACATTGTTGATTAGAATCTGCTGCCATCTACCAGGATGATGAAGATGAAACAAGGATGGATGTTTCAGCAAGACCATGATCACAAACACAGCCAATGGAAACGGTTGGTTTCAGAGAAATCAAGTAAAGCTGCTGGAACGGCCCAGCCAATCACCTGAGCTGAATCTGTGGGAAGGATCCACGGAGCATTCGGGATTTATAGACTGTTTGTGTGGTGAGTGGGTCAAAGTCATGAGCAATGATGGGACTGGTTTCTCCATACAGACGCTGCCATGAACTGTCATCACCAACATTTGTATAAAGTAATAAATAAATGTCCCTGTGTCACTTTGTATTATTACACAACTTCATCTGTGGTTTGATTCCTTTGCACGTCTGGATTGGAAGTGTTGTTACCGACATCTGGTGATAATTTCACATCAAAGCACCTTTAGAAATATATTTACTTAAGAGAACAGCCCGCAGCCCACCGTAGTAATAGTTGAACAGACACACACACAGAGCCAGACGGTAGGTCAGACTGTCACTGGGGGCCGACTTCAGCTGGTGGAAAAGGTTCTACAACGAGGGAAAAGACCATGAAATCAATAAAAATCCTGACAAAGTACTGACAGCACTGAGCCTGTCTTCACTCTGAAACTTATATTGGACCTGACCTGAGTGTAACCTTGAGTGTGCGAGTGGTGAAGAGGCAAACATACATAATCAGAGGTTTTCTCTTGCTCCGATGTCCCACTGGAGTTGGACAGCTGAGTGTTATTCTTACAGTCAGACTTCTCCACAGCAGCATCTGGAAACAGATACTGAGACACAAACACAAATAAATAAGTCTGTCATTTAGAAACTCTGTTGTTTTATAGATGTTAGAAGAATTAAACAAGTGCAGCTCACGTAGTCATCACTTCATGATAAAACACAGGATGCTGATCGCTCAGTGGCAAAAGCAGGATGTGACCAGAAGTAGACAATAAAAATAAGAACGCTGCCTGATATCCTGTTTAAGATGACGCTCTTGTGCTTTACTGAGCTGCTGTCAGATGGGATCAATATCTGTGGCCAGCACTCTAAGACATAAATGCAATTACGGCTGTAGTTTGAAGATTCAAGGCTGTCTTAGCTCGAGCTCGAGCTGCTGAGTGTGACGGGCTCAACAGTGACCAGGAAGGAAAAACTGTTTGTGAAAAGAAGCAGAGGAGCCACATCAGTACGAGTCAAACTACCACACGCTCCGAGGTCTCTGCTGCTCTGAATATCACGCTCACCGTCTCCTAACACGGGATCCACACCTCTTCTGTCAGAATCAGTTTCCTCATAAAATGAGCTGAAACCATTAAAACTCAGTCAAGTATTAGTCAACTCCGACTAGTTAATGCCTTTTAAACAGGTTACATGATTAACTCTTACCAGAAGGACAGAATTGAGTATCTCGGTGTTAAGGGGCGACTCATCGATGCGTCGATGGCGGCGAATGTGCTTCCGGGCACTGTGCACCATGTTGGAGACAGACAGTTTGGAAATGGGCACAGTTGCTGCTGGCTCGGTCAGCTTGGACAAAGCAGAGCTGATATCACTGTTTTCTACAGACGACAAACACATCCAAGAGTTTCTGTTCAATTGCTGAGGCCCGGGTCAGCACAGATGCCCAGATCTCCCAGTAAGCTACGCACGTTTCCAGAATGCAGTATGGTCACTCAACAAGTAAAGCCAGGAACCTGACCTTTGCCCTCATCTTCAGCGTATCCTCTTCCAGGAATCTCCTCTGTACACTCAGTCCTACAGCAGAGTTTAAAGAGCTCTGTCACAGCCTCACCTACAGGGAACACAAACAGTTACTGACCTGATATTTTCTTATTCAAACTTTTCATGAAGCACACGCTTCAGCACAGCGAAGCAGGACAACATCTGTGTAACATTTTCTAAATCATGGACGTGGCAACAAAAGAAAAGTCCACTTTACATCACATGTAAAGTGCTTGGGGCTGTCATGAGAGGCGGGGCACACCCTGGACAGGTCGCCAGTCTGTCGCAGGGCAAACAGAGACAGACATTCACACCGTGGGAAATTTAGAGCCCCAATGAACCTGTCCCCACTAACTGCATGTCTTTGGACTGTGGGAGGAAGTAGGAGGCCCACACATAGAACAATGAGGAAAAAAAGACACTTTATTTGTCCTTTACTATGTTCTTTCTATCGGTAGCTTGATTACATCCGTCTTATCTGCTGCGTATCATTTGATGCATGAATTTTAGCTTAGAAATAGTTTCCTCTGTGCTGTTTGGACAAAAAACAAAGCCATAAAAAGTCTTCACACATCACACAACAATGTGTATGTTTGTAATGGATCCAAGTGTATTAGCAACCAGAAAAATACAACATTAAGGTCAGTGCACTTAATGCACTGACCTTAATGTAGTATGTAGCGGTGTGTTTGAAATCTGTACTGACTAGTAAAACCTCTGTGGTCTGCCCCAAAGCATCATGGTCTCTGTCCCTGAGTGTCCCACTGATCAGCTTAACTTACCCAGTAAACACTGAGGATTTTCAGCCGTCCTGACTCGAACTGACCAGTGAGGAGCTTGAAGAGGGTCGAGGTCACTGTTGGGTGATAAACAGAGTAAACAGTAGAGGAGAGTTTCTGATACACTTTTAGTTAAAGGGTTTTTATAAGTAATGAGTCATGTTTGATTACATGTGACGTAGTCCTTCACCAGTAATCAAGATAATTACACATGTAAGCATTTCCTTATGTCACACTCAGTTTGTCCCTTCATGCTTGTTAGACCTGTGCCAGCTCTGTTTGGGCCTTACAATCAAACCCATGTACGTTTACCCTTTTAATAAACTGCTCCACCCATTTCCTACTTTACGAGTGAAATATGAAGCAATGCAGTGTGTACACGGATGCAACACTCAGTGCTCAACGCAGCGTTTTGTGTGCTATAGTGCAAGTGAACAGCTCACTCCCATCAAAGCTTTTCCATTGGATCGTTAACACAAACACCAAATGTCAGGAGGACATGCGCCTCAAACTGGAGTTGTCTTTCTAGCCCGGGTACCTCATCACTCAGTGTGGTGCACTTTAGCCCACGCTAGCATCAGCTGTGGTCACTGGCTGATTAGTGCTGGTTTCTATGGGCTCAGATTGTGGTCATTTGTACTTGTAAATCAAATGTGTAGTTGTGAGCTTTGTAACCTTGTAAGCCAGACTATCTGAAGATTTCATGTTTGTGCATCTACAGATGAGAATTTGTGTGTTTGTAAAAAATATTTACACGAGTTACAATTTTTTTTTTGTTAAGGTCGTCTTACAGACACAAAGCAACAAACTGTGTGTAAAACTCTGCGCTCAGGTCCCCTGGCAGTGTGTGAGTTTGAACTCACAAGTACAAAATATTTATGACCACAATTTGAGCCCATCGGTTTCCTCGTGGCTCAGCTGGTGACACAGTTGCAGTGAGGCTGAGTGTTGCGAGGTAACAAAACGAACTAGCTGGTATATTGCAGCTGCTCTTAGTACAGTACACCAGAACACTGCACACACAGCCTTACCTGTACACGTCATTATCCACAACTATGCCTTCAATAAGATGAGGCCAGGTTGTTGCGAGATGAAGTTCACTATAAAAGTGAAAAACAGAAACACAGTAACAGCAAACAAAGTAAGTCTTCCTCAGACCCACAGATAAGGATGATGATGAAGAGGCTCCGAGACCACGTGATAAGCAACAAAGCCGTCACACCGACTGCTCAGTGTGCAGAAAACATGTGACTGTAATTTTTAGAAAGTATCATCAGTTTTTACCTTATTGGCTCCTCACAGGCACCGAATGGAAACTTCCCAAACTCCACCCCCCCCACCTCGCCACCAAGGAGCGCATCAAAATCTGCCAGAAAAAACACAAAAAACTGAATAATCATCCAAACAGCAAAGCAGGCAGTCTGTCACCAGAGCCCACCCAGGGCTTCCTCACAGTCAGGGAGTTCAGTAACACAACCAACCTCTGTTTGTGACACACACACGTAAAACATATTGAACGCATCACCAATTGTCTACATATATTTCTAAAGGTGATGTTCACGTGAAATTCTCACTAGATGTTGGTAACAACCCATCCAATCCACACATGCAGAGAAACAACTTTAAACTATACAAACTTTAAATCAAACAATATAACAAATAAACTCGATGTATTGTGAGTCTTTCTACGTACGATGGTGAAAATTCAAAACCCTGCTCCTCACATACAAGGTCTTAAATAAGGCTTTGCCAACTCCAGGCCTCGAGGGCTGGTGTCCTGCAGGTTTTAGATCTCACCCTGGGTCTACACACCTGAATCAAAGGATTAGTTCATTACCAGGCCTCTGGAGAACTTCAAGACATGTTGAGGAGGTGATTTAGCCATTTAAATCATCTGTGTTGGATCAAGGACACATCTAAAGCCTGCAGGACACCGGCCCTCGAGGCCTGGAGTTCGATGCCTGCCTAAATAATCAGGCCCCATCTTATCTTAATGACCTTGTAGTACCATATCACCCTATTAGAGCTCTTCGCTCTCGCTCTGCAGGCCTACTTGTTGTTCCTAGAGTATTTAAAAGTAGAATGGGAGGCAGAGCCTTCAGTTTTCAGGCCCCTCTTCTGTGGAACCAGCTTCCAGTTTGGATTCAGGAGACAGACACTATCTCTACTTTCAAGATCAGGCTTCAAACTTTCCTATTTGCTAAAGCATATAGTTAGGGCTGGACCAGGTGACCCTGAATCCTCCCTTAGTTATGCTGCAATAGACGCAGGCTGCCGGGGGATTCCCATGATGCATTGAGTGTTTCTTCTTCACTCACTATGTGTTAACAGACCTCTCTGCATTGAATCACATCTGTTATTAATCTCTGTCTCTCTTCCACAGCATGTCTTTATCCTGTCTTCCTTCTCTCACCCCAACCAATCACAGCAGATGGCTCCGCCCCTCCCTGAGCCTGGTTCTGCTGGAGGTTTCTTCCTGTTTAAAGGGAGTTTTTCCTTCCCACTGTCCCCAAAGTGCTTGCTCATAGGGGGTCATATGATTGTTGGGTTTTTCTCTGTATCTATTATTGTACGATCTACTGTGCAATATAAAGCACCTTGAGGCGACTGTTGTTGTGATTTGGTGCTGTATAAATAAAACTGAACTGAACTGAACAGGTAAAAATATGGCGACATCAGGAGTTTCAGACGGTGAGAGAATGAATCTCGCTGCAAAAGAAATGATGTTTTAAACCCTGCATGTCAACGTCTCCCTGCACACCAAGCAAACATTAAATAAACTGTTTTATAGTCACTGTCTCGACTTGTTTCTGTAATTTGATGTCATCCATTTTTTTAATTTTGTCATTTTTATAGGAACAACAGAGCAGCTTTTTCATTTCAGTCGTTTTATTTTGACTCATGATTCTTTTCTTGACGTCGTTTTTTGTTGCTGTGATCTTTTGATGTTAAAGTCTAGTGTTGACCACAGAAAGAGACTTACTGTGATTGTACTGTAATCTGTGAAAATCCTCTGTGTGCAGCTGATGGTTAAAAGAAAACATTTCAGTTCATTCAGATCATTTTTATGTTGACAATAGAAAACCATCCTGAATGGTCGGTTTGAATAAGTGCAAATTTAGATCCTATATGGTTGAAAATAACTTAAACATATCGTGATTTATTTCGTGTTTTGTGATATAGCAAAAAAATATTGTGATATTACATTTTCCTCATATCACCCAGCGCCACCATAGATGTCCATACATGACGTCTAACAATGAAGAATGACACGGGGGAAATGTATTGGACAGAAAGAAAGGTGCAAAAAGACACATTTATGAGTAATTACAGAGCAATCCTGCCACTTAGTGCAAATTAATATCAGCCGGTTCAGTCCCAACTATGGCCTCATTAGCCAGGTTTCACACAAGAAGCGTCTCATGATGGGTAAAACCAACAAGTTCTCTCAAGACCTTTGCACACTTAAGACTGATGGCATCGGCTACAGAAGAACTTCTAAGTTACTGAAGGTTCCAGTGAGCACTGTTGGGGCCATAAACCTGGCGTTGCCCCTGCAGGGTTTTTATTTATTTACGATAAACCAGCCACGACCAAGCGCTCCCCACACGATTTCAGACAGATGAGTGAAAAGACTTATCAGAAGAACGACCTGGAACCAGCAGGTACAATCGTTCCACAGGAAACAACAACATGACCTGCATCACACACACACGACTCCTAAAAGCCACTGGCAGGGTTTCTGGATGTCAGCCACTTGCTGACATGTATTTAAAAAAATTTAATAATTTCTTAATAATAATATTACATTTTTCTATTTATGTATTAATGACATGACATGTACTGCCTACCTGGAGGCTGCTGCGGCCATGAATACTGCTGCCAGTCTTGGAGCACGTAGGTGAAGCGAATGGCGATGTTGACTGGAGGCAGAGGGAACAGGGAACAACCCTGATGACAACAGGAAGACATCAGCTCATGTTTATGGTAACAAGCTGCAGCATTAATCTCTCTGTACAGGCGTGGATTACACCTCGTCATTGTCGGCTGTTTCTGGGAACATACTGAACACATTTAACCCTCATGTGTGGATGATGACAACATCAATCAGGATTTTTATTCTTCTTTAGGAATGAATATAAGATTTTTGAACTTCATTTTTTAAATGTCCACTTAGGTGGACAACATCGGTTTTGACTTATGAAGGGTATGGAGACATCAGTGTGTAGTGTTTCTGTGCAAGTTTACCATCAACATCAACACAAATACAAGAAAACAGCCTTTGAATAGCTGCAGACCACTGTGCATGAAAGGGTTAAACAACGTGATGTCTGGGAATCCATTGTGTTTCCAGGAATAGGAATAAACAAAGTTCAAACAAACTGATCATTAAACCGACATCCACTTCCTAACAGTCTTTATTTTATTCACAAATTAACTCCACAAAAATCCAGAAACCGAATTTACACAGAATTAGACGTCTTCTTCTTCCTCTTCTGTTTTCCCAATGTTCACATAACTAAGCAGTGTGCTGTACTGTTATCAACCTGCTCTTTGACGAACTATTACAAGAATATATTCTTATTATAAGATAAGATGTTTGTGTTATTTTCAAGTTGAATACAGTTTTTGTGTGACTGTCAGAGCACAGCAGGAGGAGGAGGAGGAGGAGAGACTGTACATGAGCAGGAAAAACCAGATGAATAAATGTTTTAGAAAATACATTTACATGCACTTCGTGGATGCTTTTATGATTATTAGTTGCATTTAACAGGATTCACATCGTCCTAAAATGGTCTGGAACAGGATGCTGAGGTGATACTTGTAGAACATGGGTACATGACGCTCTGTGGCTGCACAATTTTAATTTTTCTTTATTAAAAACAAACAAACAACCTTGAAATATGATCCATATAAAGATGTTTGTTCCAGAGCACTTACTATCTTAGATTTGAAGATGTCGAGCAGGCCGGACAGGTGGTTGTACTGCACGGGCGCTCGACGCAGGTGAACGATCTCAAAGTCGGTGCGCACGCCTGGTCCTTTGCACTCTCCGGCATACATCCGCCTCCACTTCTGCTGGATCTGCACAAACATCGGCACCTGACTGAACACAAGATAAACAGCAGAAGGCATTACTAGCAGGATCTCTGGTACACGCCCGACATCCAGCTTCAGTTTCTCTCAACCAGCAACAATCCAGCTAAACTAAACAGTCCGACTGAAACACAGAGCAACAAGCTGTAGAACTGCATTGTACTGGCATGTATGTCAGCACTGTCACTGCACGGACCACTGAGTGCTACACAGACTGGTTTTAATATGTTGTGTTCATTGGCGTAATCTGGGGCTGCAGCAATTCATCACTTCTAAAAAAATCCTCCAAACCCATTCTTTGCTGCGATGCAGCGATGCAGCGATGCAGCGATGCAGCGATGCAGCGATGCAGCGATGCAGCGTGCTCTGTAGCACAGACTTGTTCAACGATGTAAACGTGTGTGAGGGATAGGTCAGTAGGTAGAGTGGCTGCCCCGGGATCAGAAGGTTGGGGGTTTGAATCAAGTGAAAAGCTAAGCTGAGTTACCCCTGAGCAAGGTCCCTACACGTCTGCTACCCACCAGCTCGATAGCTAGCCGGGAGCTCGAGGGTCACTGAAGCCGCAGAGAACGGCACAACTCCCGGCACATCATATTCAGATCACCGCAGACTTTCGCTACTCAGGTTAAATGTGATATATAAGTCACTTAGACAACCTAAAAATGTTATTGTTGGACTTTTTTCAGTGTTTTATTTGTTCGTGAGTAAATCGGTTTGGCTGAGATTAAAGTTATTAGATTAGATAAAATAAAACTTTATTAATCCCCCAGGTGGGTTCCTCCTTGGTTTTCACACAGCTGAATAAACGTCAAACAGAAAACTGATTAAACAGAAGTGTGAGATGGTCGAGAGTTTACTCCAGTGTCCTGTTATATTTTAGACAGCAAGGAGCAGACGGCCGAGTTTATTAAACTCCACCGAGACAGTGGTGACGCTAATCCGAAGGCGAGACCGTCCAATTTAACAGCCGTTTACTTCCGGCCTACCCGACCTTCTCAGGACCCGGCCCACATAGACCGCGAAGGCCGGGTCCTCAGGAGGATGCAGCCCATGAATTTGGACACGACCACTGACATGTTACAAAACAAACTCACATCGCTATCAGCAGCCATGTTGTTGCCTTTGGCTGCCTGATCGGTTCAGGAAATTAGGATGTTTTTCTACGCATGTGCGAAAAGGTGGTCGCTTCCTCTATAGTTCTTTCACAATAAAATAAAACAAACAAATTCTAAATTCATCCATCCATCTTCATCCGCTTTATCCGAGGCCGGGTCGCGGGGGCAGCAGCCTAAGCAAAGAGGCCCAGACCTCCCTCTCCCCAGCCACCTCCTCCAGCTTATCCGGGGGAATACCAAGGCGTTCCCAGGCCAGCCGAGAGATATAATCTCTCCAGCGTGTCCTGGGTCTGCCCCGGGGCCTCCTCCCGGTGGGACATGCCTGGAACACCTCACCCAGGAGGCGCCCAGGAGGCTCCAATCTCTAAGGGAGAGGCCAGCCACCCTTCGGTGGAAGCTCATTTCTGCCGCTTCTATCCGCGATCTCGTTCTTTCGGTCACTACCCACAGCTCGTGGCCATAGGTGAGGGTAGGGACGTAGATCGACCGGTAAATGGAGAGCTTCGCTTTTACACTCAGCTCCCTCTTCACCACGACGGACCGGTGCAGCGTCCGCATTACTGCAGCTGCAGCCCCAATCCGTCTGTCGATCTCCGGCTCCCTTCTCCCATCACTCGCGAACAAGACCCCGAGATACTTGAACTCCTCCACTTGGGGCAGGAACTCATCCCCGACCCGGAGTGGGCACTCCACCCTTTTCCGGCTGAGAACCATGGCCTCAGATTTGGAGGTGCTGATCCTCATTCCCGCTGCTTCACACTCGGCTGAGAAACGTTCCAGTGCGAGCTGGGTGCATTGTGTGCCGGGTGGTGGCCAGGAGCGGAGGCCCTGGCGGACTGACCCCCGGCTGCCAAGACTGGCAATAGGGACAATTCTAAATTCAATTCAATTTTATTTGTGTAGCGCCAAATCACAACAACAGTCGTGCAAAACTCATTCAGGCATTTGATGACAGGTTTCAAGATGTGAAGAATATCCAAAAGGAACTGGAGATGTTTGCTACGCCGTTTAATGTGCAACCATCTGTGCCAGACACTTTCCAAGTGGAAATAATTGGGCTGCAAAACAACTACGAGCTAAAAGCTAAGTATAACAGCCTCTCTCTGCTGGACTTTCACAAACTGTACGTTCATGCTGAGGCTTTTCCCATCCTGGCGAGACATGCCCTGAAATTTGCATCTCTGTTTGGGACAACGTACCACTTTGAACAGGTCTTTTCAAAACTGACTCTTGCAAAGAGGCGCTTCCACTCAAGACTAACTGAATCAAACTTGAAAAAGCAGCTTCGAGTGGCATCATCATCATCACTGCCAGCTGACATCAGACACCTCGCCAAAAAGAAACAGTTCCAGCCATCTCATTAGGTGAGTCTGATGAGCAGAAATGCAGCAGTAACACAGCAGCAGCCCAAGCAGAGAAGCCTCCTCCAGCTTGTCCGGGGAACGCCAACCCATTCTCAGACCAGCCAAGAGATGTTAATATAAGCAATTAGCAGGGTGTGTCAAAGAGTGAACAGAACATCGCCGAGTCAGCTGACAGCTCCATAAAACGTGTTTCCTACAGCAGCAAACAGGCTTCAAGAAGTGACAGTAAGGAGAGGTGTCAAGATCTGTGGGCCAGTCAGCCTCTTGTGTAAAGGACACAGTGATGCTGAAGTCATAGAGGCTGTGGTCAGGTCAGTCAGCCCAGGTTTCAGTATTCCTGACATGCCTGAGATAAAAGGACCTCACTCCCCGTTAGTTAAAGGAAATATTGAAAGCTCATCAAAAAACTGCTGACTTAACTCTTTGTGCTTGCATTGGCTCTCAGGAAGGCATCAGTGCAGCACTGTACCAGTGACAGTGAGGAAAGCTGCTCATCATTGGTTATGGCTCAAGAACTGCTCCAAAATCGAATTACCACCTCATTCCTGAAAAGCAGGCAGTTTATGAAAGATTTTGAGAATATATCAGTGATTCTTGAGATAAGGGACAAAACATGTCCAAAGTTTCTGTCAACACCATCAGATTTTTTAAAAAGTACAAAAAAATCAGGAATTATTGTGGGTAACTTACACTGTGAGGACCCCTTTACCACTTCCTGTTTGATACACATGCCATGAGGTCACTGCTCTGGTGAGTTTTTTTAATTTTTATTTCATTTATTGCATACCTTTCTGATAAAACTCTGTGTCACAACCATAGTGCATCAACACCACAGTAGAGGCCATAAGCAACTGATGAACAACAAGATGGCATCTGTCAGAAAAACGTGCTATGAGAGAAAGTAGGGTATTTTGTCAGCACCATCAGGATTTTTGCCTGACGGTGTTGACCCTTTTTCTAATGATTTTGGCAAATGTCACAAAAGTGTCCTATTCACTAATTATATTAAGTTATTTTTATTACTATTTCAGTCATATTACTTCCTGTGCATTTTACTGATATTTCTGCTTTACAGATGTGTCGAATATTATGGAATTTGCCTGATCTTGAATCTCATAGTTAATGTATACTTTATTAATCCTGTAGGAAAATGCTTAGTCCTCTGCATTTAACCCATTTACTCAGTGAAGCAGTGGGCAGCTACCAATCCATGACCCGGGGAGCACTGTGTAGAGACGGTACCTTGCTCAAGGGTATCTCAGGATAGCCGCTGTTTGGTGGATTTGAACCCCCAACAGGGCTCTAGAGTGCGACCAAATTTTTCAGTGGTGCGACTAAAAAAAAATATTTGGTTGCACCTGTGCGACCAACTGTTCGGGTAGCAAAAAAAAAAAAAAAAAAAAATCTGCAACCTTCCCTGTGGTCAACAACAGACACACATTTTGTCCCTATCGTGGACTAAACCAATCAGAGATAGTAAGGGGCGGGACCTCTCTGATTGGCCGTGGTCCAGTTGAAAGTGCAGGTGGAAGTGGGAGGTGAGTAGCTTGAATAAAGCGATATCAATTCATTAAATCCTGAATCGACTTTTAAATATAACTGTGTTTTGCCAGAAACGCCAGATTCTCAGATTAAAGCTCACAAAACCATTTCAACAACAACCAAACAGCAAATCAGAGCAGGTACACGGACTCCACACAAAGACGTAAACACAGAGCGGACCCGACGCATCAGAATTAACTTTGTATTTCTCGGCTTTCTCACCCGACGGCCCGTAGACGGACACGCTGTCGGAGCTTAGCGAATCTGATGCGTCCGGTCCGCGATGTGTTTACGTCTTTTTGCGCTGATTCTGAGCTGCAGGTTTTGTCTCTCTCCAACCAAAATTCACCGAGCTGAATTTTGCTGTTTTGCTTCCACGACTATTAAAATCACATCCATGCACAGCTAGATTGGAGACGGCACAGTTTCCCGTCTCCAATCTCTGTTTTCTGTATTATTTATTCGCTTATTACCCACCAGTCTACCGTTGTTTACAGTGCTGTCGGCTACTGTCTTTTTCTTCAAGAAAGCCTATTTTTTCTGTTGTTCAATACTGAAGAAATTTAAACTTTATATGCAGAACATTGTAGAATATTTTTAAGGTTATCTGCTATAAAAAGCCAGACCAGGAAAATCTCCTTCATGTTTTTCTGTGTTTTATTCTCAGTTACTTTCACACAAAGGAATCTGCTGTGATGTTCACAATTCTGATGAAGTCAGTACTGATAAATGATCAGAATTATAATATTTCTGACTGTCTGAGGCTAAGTTGAATCGAATCGGGACTTTGAAAACCGGAATCGAATGGATTATAGAAATCAGTGATGATACCCAGCCCTAGTGAGCAGCCTGGGCACGACAGAAGTGGATGTAGCTGTAACAGGAAAAGAACTATTGCTAACTTTTCTGTTAAGTTAAGGCCTGATCCTTCTGAAATTCATAGCCAGTGCTCTGACACGGTGTCATCAATCTTTGAATGCTGAAAAAGCACAGTGTATCCAGAAAAACACATTATATTATATAAATTATTATAAAACTTGTGTGCGCCTAACTTTTGTGCCGGTACGCGTACGCCCATGGCAAAAAGTTAGTCTAGAGCCCTGCCCAACGATCATGGGGCAAACACTATCTACTGAGCTATCTCTGCCCCGAGAGCTGGTCTTTTAAGTGATGATGTATGAACCCTGCTTTCGGGTCCAAACTACTCTGTGTTTATTAAGGCTGTTGTGTTTTAACATGTTTTTATTCTTTTTTATCTTGTTCTATTTAATCTGAACAAGCCCCTAAAAACAGTCAGTGATCACTGTCAGCCTAACCATCGGGAACCCTCACGTTAACTTTTATCAAGTGGAAAAAAGTTTCACTGTGTTTATGTTACGCTAACATAGCTGTGTTGCTAGCAATCACGTAGCACATCATTATATACCAGCTAGTCCAACATCAGTAACCCTACAAACGCCAGTGCTGTTTAGTTTTGTCTTCATTTATGTTGGAAGTGATAGCAGAGCTGGTGTTAAGGTGGAAACCGGCGAGCTAACTTCTAACTCTGTTAAATTTCATATATTCTGTTTTCATGGATGCCTGGATGTTACACCTGGTAAAACAGCCACACTGATCATTTTATTAAAGATGAAAGAATTTAGACAGTTTGTAACTCTCAGTGATGCCGCAGAGTTCCTTTGACTTTGGGATCTGCAGCGGAGTTTGGACCTGGAAACGGCTAATGACATCAGACTTAAAGACCGGATAGCATTTCTGTTGCTTAATACATATGTGTTGTGAATATTCATCCTTAATATGTGTAAATGCATATGCTTCAGAAAAATTATAGCAATTACAAAATGGTACATTTCAGGCTAGAATAGCAAAGAGGAAGCTGTCAGTAGAGGAACAAAAGAGAAGGAACAGGGATGATCAAAAAATAAGTAGAGAAAAAATTAACAGCCAGCCTGAGTTTCTCATAAAGGGAAAGATGGAGAAATAGAGTGAAAGAGGGAAAAATAAAGAACATCAGTGATCTGAAAGGAAGAGAAAAAAGGCAGAAGAGAAGGTTTTGGAAACAAGCACAGAGAGTCAAAAGGAGAGAAAGTCCAGCAGCGTCTAAACACACAACCACAGAGTACTTTAGGAATCAAGGAGCAGTAGGCAGCTACTTGCTGGTGAACTATTAAGATGTAGAACTTGACATGTGCAAAAACAGAATTGTTATGATGTGTCTTGTGATATTACAAAGGTTGTTAAGGTTTAATGGTCATTTTGAAAGAAATAATATCCTGTTTTCTACTCATGTGTCACCACTTGTCAACTCCATAATATGGATTTTTTGTTTATTTTTCTGTTTTGAAGAACCATATATTTTCCTCCCTCATGATCTTCCAATAAAAATACGTAATTTTCTAAATAAATATGTAATTTTCACGCTGCTAAATATGATCGTTTCTTATGGAGATTAAATACAAGCTTCTGAAAATATGTATGACTGTAACTCTAATAATCCATGCATCCATCCATCCATTCGCTTCCGCTTATCCTTTTCAGGGTCGCGGGGGGCGCTGGAGCCTATCCCAGCTGTCATAGGGCGAAAGGCGGGGTACACCCTGGACAGGTCGCCAGTCTGTCGCAGGGCCAACATACAGGGACAGACAACCATTCACACTCACATTCACTCGCACATTCACACCTAGTGGCAATTTGGATTATCCAATTAACCTATCCCCACAAGCTTCATGTCTTTGGACGGTGGGAGGAAGCCGGAGTACCCGGAGGGAACCCATGCAAACACGGGGAGAACATGCAAACTCCACACAGAAAGACCCCGGCCTGATGTTGGAATTGAACTCAGGACCTTCTTGCTGTGCGGCAACAGTGCTAACCACCGTGCTGCCTAACTCTAATAATAAAAAGCCAAAACAATCTTACTTTTAAATGTGGTATAATTACTTTGAAAACATATGTGCATAAACAGTAGAACAGAGAAGCTGGTAATAGTCAAAATAGCTGAAACAACTTAATTTAAAATATATATTTTTACATTTCTTTGTGTCTAATGGTGTTGACTAAAACCTTGCACTTCTCCAGCAAAAACATGATTAAAAATTGTTACACCTGGCAGATTGTACCAAAACAAGGTGAGACAGCCAAAACTTTGTGTAACAATTATATGTAAATATGTCTTTAAGAGAGTAAAGAGAGGTTAGTTTATTTTGGAGTAGAGCTCCATTTATTAAGAAAAATTAAAAAAGACAGGAACACTCTTTAGAGGTTTGTGGGTGGCTCTCAAAAGAGCCGTTGTGGGGAAGTCACTCAGACTTCAAACAGGCTACTCCTTTGGTTGCCAAGACACGGCTCCCTCCGCCGAGAAGTGGGCCATGAACTTCTCCCCCACCAGGACAGCCTCTCTGGAGGAGTTGTTTGCTGCTACACGACCCAGGCCTTGCAACGGCTCCACCACAGTAGGTGCCACACCCCTCACAGCAGGTGCCACACCCCTCACAGCAGGTGCCACACCCCTCACAGCAGGTGCCCCTCTCTTGTCCAAACAGCACAGAAAATTGTGGAGAACACACGTTGCCTTCACACACTTCTCCGCAATTTCAGGACGGAGCTCCATGGAGCGCAGATACAACCTCTACTGTGAGGGAGAGAGGGAAGTTCCAGCGCTCCTGGAATCCCTCTGCAATGCACCGCCAGTCTTCAGTTGAAGGCACAGCCATGAAGTCGTCCACTAGACAGTCCCAGATGGACGTCGCTACCTGGGGGGTGATCTGGCTCACCAAGGACACGCCAACTCGAAAACTGAATGCGATGGTCCTGAAGGAGTCCTCGGTGGCAAGGAACCTGGACAAAATGCTGCAGTTACAAAATACATTATTCAAATTCCAAAATACTTTTGTGATGTCAGATTTAAATTACAAAACATAAATCTTACATAAAACCTTTTGTAATTACAAGGATAATTACATGATATATATTAGATATAATCTAAAACAGTCTGCTGGGATTATATACAAATATTCAACTATCCCAGAATTAAACCAGGTCTAAATAAAAAGAAAGGAGTGAGTATCACTACAAAGATTAACCCACAGTGGTCCTCATACCACAGTTTGATATCAGCAAACAGCGAGAGCATACATTGATATGACACCACAGCCATGCTATCATGCAAACACTGATAACGGCATAAATCGAATTACAGTAAATCGGGACTTGATGAGACCCGAGTATCACTAGAAATATTATAAACAGTCGTCTCCGTACCACAGCTTGCTATCAGTAAACACCGACAGCATTCATTGATAGCATAGCACATCCATGTTAGCACAGGTATCAATAAAGGACTACCGTATTAAACACTTTTACTAACCTCAGGGAGATGGACAGGCGCTCTGCAGGTGGGATTGAGCGTCTGTAGTTGGTGTCAAGGCGGGCAATGCTGGGACCAACGCGGGACAGCAGGTCCTCAAACTGGGCGAGTGAAAGACGGTGGTATTGCTGGAATCTGCCGTCATCCAGGCGCAGCTCCTGGAGCAAATGGTGAAACTCACCAAACTGCTCACGCGTCTGGAGGACCTGATGGACCCAGGTACGGCGAGGACGTCCTTAACGCCGCTGCTCTGCTCCTTTTTGGCTCCTACCTTAAAGCACACTGTGCGCTGTCGATCTTACGTGCTGCACAATAATGTTTAACATTTAGTATTTACTGTATATTCCCATAGATCATCATGGTGTTGTTTATTTTATTGCTCTAGTCTTCTTCTGCTTGTTTTCTTTTTTTCTTTCTCAACAGGTGATCCAGGAAAAAAAAAAAAAAAACCCCAACGTATTAGCCAGAGGTCCCTTTACTACGGTTCGGAGCCGCGGACCTGTTTTATTTACGAAATCACTGCAAAAAGTGCAGCCTTACCTAATGTGCACCTACTGTTACTCATTTATATTAAGATTTAAACATCTAGTTGGTGTTGGTATGGAGAGTAACCTTCGGTAATAGTAATAAATCACACAGCAATAGGATATTCATGTAGTTGTAAAGTATTCAGAATATGTTACTTCTATTATCTTTGGTGGAATACATTTTAAAATTAACACTGTCAACAGGTTAGCACCTCATACCACAGTGCAGCAAAGCAGTCTCATGAGCGCTGGGAAGGACACTTAAGGACACTTTAAGGAAAACTTAAACTGAAAGCGAGCCTTTATTTGGGCTGATGCAGAAGGGAGTAGGCAAAACATAACAGGGACTGAGACTGCAACTAACCAAAAACCTAAACTGGAAAAACACTAACCTGACTGAAAGGCATAACTATGATCACTGTGAACAGAATGCTGTGCAGATGCATGGAAACTGTGAACCAAGTGGCGTGACGAAAGAGACATGAACATGACCTGCACGGAACCTCATCGTGCGGCTGCATGAAAAACAACATAAACCAAATGGCAAACATGAACTGCACAGAATCCTGAAAAACACTTAACTTGACCGGGGGGAAGTACACAGACGACGCGACACAGACTGTATGAAACACAGAGACTAAATACACATGAGGGATGATCAGGGGAAGTGGCCACACATGGGAGCACAGCTGACACACATGAACCTAACGACAGGACAGGAGAAATGAAACTGAATACACTGACATTGAATACAGACTTTCAAAGTAAAACAGAAAACATGGAGATTAGACGTGACATGAACTTGACAAACAAAGAAAACTTGGACATGAAACATGGCAGAATGTAACTAGATAAACCGAAATGAAACTAGACTAAAAAGAATAACAAAACACCAAGAAACTCAGAATACTGGGTCACATGACCCAGGGCCATGACAATACGGAGGTGTTATCAGCTCAGTATTGAACAAGAAATATTAATGCTTCAAATTATTTGTCCTAAAGGATGCAAGCTATACAGAGTACTGCACATGTGACTTTGTGAACATACCTCATTAAATATAATTCGGACAGTTTTTTAACCTGAATATTTGCAACAAACAAAAAATATACAGAGTCAGTGCTAAAAAAATAATCAGAGGAAAAAATTAACATTTTAACTTAAGCTGCCAAGCGGAAGTAGTTGGTTTCAGTACATAAGTATCGGGCTTTGCTATTTAATCCGTAGCTATTGACTAATGAGGGGTTACTGAAGTGCCAGGTTTTTAAAAGTTGGCGTTAATGTCGTTCCACATGTGGAAAGCGACAGAAAACATGCTGCTGTTTGCACATATTTAATAATCAGCTCTGCACAGGAGCAGAAGCAGAGTCCAGCCTGTTGCTCTTACAGTATAATACTCATAAAGAAAGTACAGTAACCGTGGTTAGTCACTGAGCAGCCCGGTGCGTTTCTCTTGATTTCTTTAGTCAGGGTAAATTCATTCACCTGCACGGGTTAGCTAAACGAACTTTACAAAACAAGTTTCCCCGACAGCCGAGTGCTCACCTAAGGACCTAAGTTACGGATTAGCTTACACACACATTTAACTTACCGAAAATAATACGGTGGGGCCTCAGGTCCTCCTGTCTGGTAGTCCAATTTACTGAAGAACACCTCAGGCTGTCACTTTGAAATAGCCGGTAATGTAAACGCTGGACCTCTCAGCATCTGCCATTCCCGAACAGACACATGCAAGTTTGTCCGTGACTGCAGCCGCGCTGTACATTTATTTCAGTTTCAATATTTTTTTCAGTTTCAATATTTTTTTCGGTTTCATTTCAAGGTGGCATCGTTCTGATCCCATACACACACAAAT
This sequence comes from Mchenga conophoros, assembly GCF_057382185.1. Taxonomy (NCBI): domain Eukaryota; kingdom Metazoa; phylum Chordata; class Actinopteri; order Cichliformes; family Cichlidae; genus Mchenga; species Mchenga conophoros. Next base: position 561,714 of record NW_028182332.1, read on the forward strand.
CCTGATTTACAAGTACAAAATATTTATGACCACAATTTGAGCCCATATACTCTCTCTACCACAGCTGCCTTTGAACTTGCCTGGCCAGGTCTGAGTCCAGCTTTGCTACTCCTGCCAGGTCACATGACACAGGGGTGTGCTCTGATGTCAGCAGGCAGGTCAGTGGAGCCCTCTGGTGGTGGATATATGGCAGTGAAACAGGAGGAGGCCTGAGAACAGACAGCAGGCTTAACTAGCAGGACAAAGTAGCATGTAGTACTTGAAGGAGTCATCACAGCCAATCAGCTCTCAGGAAAATGGAACATCACATAAATATTTCTCTTCTTTGATTTTCATCAATGTATTTCCTTTGATAGATTTTCCGTCAACACTTCTGCTTGATTAGAAGCTCATAGGCAGTTCCTGTCACTCTACAATAAAACAATGTAAAGGCTGCCCTCTCTGCCCTCCCACTAGCTGACACAAGTAAACTGTGCTAAGATGCCCTACATGGACTAAGGTTCTTGGCCACACACATATAGATTTGCTTGGCTGTAGAAATCCATGCCATGAAGCTCCCAGCGCACATTTTTGATGCTTCTGTCTGTGGCAGAGCAGGTTTGGAGCTCTGCAGAGCCTTGGTGACTTTTACTGACTATGCACCCCTACCCATTTATTATGGGTAGGGGTGCATAGTCAACAAAATAGTTTTGTGTGTGTGTTTGTCTGTGTGAAGTTTTGATGTGTATGTGAAAAACACAATTTTGAAAACACTGGAAAAAGACCTCAAGACATGTTTTCCTTTACTTTCTATGAAACAAAAATTCCCACCAAGGCTTTTCAGTGTGAAATTTAGTGTATAGAAAATACCTGTGCCAGGTTGTCTCCATCTAGTGGTGAACATGGCCTCACCACTACATCAGGTGAGCTTTTCACTGTGCACAGTGACACAAAAGTCATTTAACAATTTTAAAAAAAGCAATGTTACAGATTCAGTAAGAACTGAAGTTTATCATAATCCTTCAAGTTTCACTCAGTAACAGCAGCTTTTTAATATTATTGGCTATATTTTAGAGTCACATTTATATGAAATGTCAAACAATCACAGAGTGACACTGAACTAAACAATCAATGCCATGTGAGTTGTTCTTGTTTGTTCTTTATCTCGGATTTATTGTAAGCAGCGGGAGTAAAAGCTAAAGAAAAATAGTAAAGATATGAATGAATCTCTGCTCTTACAGCTTTTATTGTGCCATAATGTCTGCTTTGAAACTGTCCTCTTGCTCGTCTCTTGGATGCTCACCTCTTCTTCACCTGTTCCTTTGACCAAACTGCTGCACTCTCGTTCTCTGCTCTCGCCTCCTCTTCTGGTTATAATTAGAATGCAGTTAGCATGTGCCAAACAAACTCCCCCCAAATCGATCATGTTTGATATGATGATGACGTTTTTAACATCTTATTTATGCACTTGTTGGGTGGGAAAGAGTAAACAAAGATGGGGCATAGAAGCAGAACTGATACGTGTGGAGGGACAGTAACTGTGTGTGTGTATGTGTAAGCATTTAAACACTGCAGAGAGTCAAATTAACAGTAACACTATTTTGTCTAAGTCCGCCATTGTAGAAATTCATTTCACCGAAACAATAACATGGCGCACAATGTGACAATAAATGTATAAAACACAAATTCTTACCTAGCAGGAGAATAAATAATCAGTATTTTAAGGCTACTGCATGTATAGATGTCACTGCTGGCTCACATAAGCTAGCTCTGAGACCCGCCAGAGTTTACGCCACAGTTGACTGTCGCGAAAGAGTCGTAAATCACCGGCATTGTAAAACTTAAAATGATTCCAGGGCATGTTATAAAACACCCAATAGATGTACTGGATATTAAACGGTATCAAATGACTAAATGAACACAGGGTTACAATTACATGCTCACGTCGTCACATCGAGAGTTTATTCATTAATCATCAGAGTTCAACAATGTTACATCCAGTTGAAAACAGCTTCACTAACGCCAGCAAAACAGGCTAACAGTATATAAGAGCACAAAACCAGCCGTGCTTATCAACAGCTCGACATATCCTCAACAACTCACCTCAGTATGTGTAACCCGTTCATGTGTTACGCCTGTTGTTCTTGCGTTGTGTTCTGGCGTGAAAGTAGGAGGCAGGAGACAGTACTGGGTCTTTGGCTCTTTACTGCACATCTGCAACACAGAAACATGTGTCTGATCTGTGTGTGTCACGCGACTGCCAGTACACCTCTCCTCCGGCCATGTTGAAAGGAGCTGTGTCTGCAGCTTCATTAACACTACAATAATATAATGAATCAAATACAACAAATTGTTTTAAAACATTAACTTAAGCTCTCAAAAACAAAAAGCACAAAATAAATAATATGTCACTGAAAAAAACATCAAAAACAACTTATAAGAACAATAAACAAAATAATTCAAAAACAAATAAACAGTCAGATAAATACAATTCAATAACCAGGACCCAATATTCTGGTACTTATAGTTCAAACATTATACTTCAGTACAATTATATTAATAACCGCCATCTAACAGGCAGTACAACACTGTACTTATAAAAACAATGAATGAAAGACTGCATCTCCAAAACATAAGAACATCTCCATACCTGCAACACAGAAATATGTGTCTGATCTGTGTGTGTCACGCGACTGCCAGTACACCTCTCCTGACGAAGGAAAAAAGAGTGCATGCTGTTAAAAAAAGACTGCCGCGAGTAGCCGCTAGCAATCAGGCTAACTTAGCATGCTAGCATTTTAGCTGCGTTCTCGGCTAAAACTCATAAGCGTATATTAGTGAACTCCGCCCTCCACAAAACTTATCCCGAATGAGTCTCTTAATGACAAACAAAAACGCGGCGGTTTGGCTGTATTCACATTGCAGCTTGGGATCTGAACAAACTTTAATTAGCTGAGAGCAACGTGGCAGTGACTTACCTCCGGCCATGCTGAAAGGAGCTGTGACCGGGGCACACATGCACGCGCCTACGTCACCACGCAGCGCACACACACATGAACGCACTATACACATATGCAGCATATTTATTTTACTTGGTTTTAGAGTTGGAGTATTTACATATTGATCTGAAATATTTTGCTGCTGAACAGCAGAGCTCCAAAGCGTCCCCCTGTAACCATGGTTACGCAGATGCATTCCGACTGTCACGTCACCGAGGAGAACCTGTTTCAAATGTATACCTGGATCAACCTGCAATCAGTTTGAAAAGTTTTCTGCTGAGATCCGCAGCTCGACTTCCTGGCACCCCGGGATAAGATGAGTTGCTGTGTTTTTCACGGAGAAAAAATAACGTCAGTGTTAGATGAAAAAAAAAAGATGCAAGCAGAAGAGGACAGCAGATTGAGAAGAGATTTCTTCAAACGGTAAGGAGCTTCTAACAAGTGATATCTGATGAGCTTAAAACTTAAATCTTAAATCTAATGTCCAGATTCATGCTAAACTTTTCTGATTACTCCGTGTATCTGCACCGTTAGACTTTTCATCGCCACTTTACGGTAACATACTGGCGTCACTGCTGCCAGCGTCATATCGTGACGCCGTGTTACGGTAGCTTACCTTTCTGCAGGATGATACCGTTTTTTGCTGGTGTGGTATAATACTCTTGGACAAATTATGGTAACGCACCGTAGCCTTTTTTACGGTATCTCACTGGCGACAGTTATGTCAGTGAGATACCGTTATGTCGTTATGTCGTAAATTACGTCAACAAAGTAACATCATACTGTGATTAATAAATTGGTATACTACCGTTTATTCACGGTATGTCACTGTAAGCCCGCTGCAAGGTAATAAACTGCAATATATTAACCAGTAACTTACCGTTATCACGCATCATCAGTACCAAAAATATTCATCTCTGCTAGAGGACACCGTGTCCTAACAGGCGGTCATTTACTCTTTTAAAAGGTCGTAATTTACCGTAATTTCAGTTAACAGTAACATACTGTAAGAGACTGGAGGGTTCCAAAAAAGTTGGATGGATGGATACACACACACACAAACACACACACACACACACACACACACACACACACACACACACACACACACAAAATATAATTCATGTGCTTTACACCACTTTATTTCAATTCTGATTCTTCCCTGCTGAAATACACATTTCCAAAATCAAAAACTGAAAAGAACTGAAAACATATTTTCATTGAGGAAGCACTTGTTTTTACTAAACCATGTAATCCATTATTTTCTCAGATGGTTGTACAAACAATAACAATATTATGTCATATCCATATCATGGCAGACAACACATGCTCAAGTGTTGGGTTTCCTTACTTATATTTTGTAGGGTCTCAAACCTACAATGTGAAGTGCCTTGGCATTCATTTTGTTGGCACCATACAAACAAACTGAATTGTAATGGATATAATATCAAGCTCCACACGTCTGCCTTTATATACACTTTGTCCAAAATACTGGCTCACACGACCAAATCATTGCACAAAACAGGGTCCACAAGGACATGGATGAGCGTGTGTGGTGTGAAGGAACTTGACTGACCTGCACTGAACCCTGATCTTGCTTTGTGGACTGAGTTCATTGATTTGTAGGGTGAGCCAATACATGTGACAATTAAAGTGTAAGTAGCTGAAATAATTTTTAACAAACGGGTAAAAGAAGGTTAGCACTGTTGCCACACAGCAAGAAGGTCCTGAGTTCAATTCCACCATCAGGTCTTTCTGTGTGGAGTTTGCATGTTCTCCCCGTGTTTGCGTGGGTTCTCTCCGGGTACTCCGGCTTCCTCCCACCGTCCAAAGACATGCAGCTTGTGGGGATAGGTTAATTGGATAATCCAAATTGCCACTAGGTGTGAATGTGCGAGTGAATGTGAGTGTGAATGGTTGTCTGTCCCTGTGTGTTGGCCCTGCGACAGACTGGCGACCTGTCCAGGGTGTACCCCGCCTTTCGCCCTATGACAGCTGGGATAGGCTCCAGCGACCCTGAAAAAGGATAAGCGGAAGTGAATGGATGGATGGATGGGTAAAAGAAGGGAAAAAAATCAAAACTGTTGCACTCAAAAAAACCTATTGGACAGAGACAGCGTCTTGCAAGATGGCGAGAGAGCTTGTCTTCATTGTTGCTCGTCTTGTGTAAATGTCCAGAAAGCATGGGCCATGGATCATCTGTGGAGACATGGGTAACAACACATTGGTCACTTAAATTATACAAGAAATTTACTAATTTCCCTAATTTGAAGTTCTCCACTCAAATTCAGTAAGCCACTGGAGGAAAGTTGTGACATGAGGGTTAATGTGAACAACCTTTCGCTTCACAGTGGTCCCAGTCTTCCTGCTTGTCCCAACCTTGGAGGTACATTTTGTTCCCTCTTCAGGGTTTATCCTTACAAAAAACCTTGCACCCGCTGACTCCTGGTATTCCAGGTTCAATACATAGAATGAACCAAAGAAGACTGACATTGCATCAGCACAGGTGTTCTCTTTGTCCAGCTCAACAATTACACGCCCCTCTGCACTCACCATCCAGCAGGTGGCGGTCATTGAACTTTGTCCTTAAATGTATAGGGGCAACATGTTGTCATTATGCAACATAAAATAATTTCAATACTTCACTTCTTCACACTGTCTAGATAGTCATAAAGCAAATACCTACGTACAGTTAATTATTAATGGCCTTGTGTACATAGGTCCATTTTAACATATTATAATTGTATATAATTGGGAATTATTCTGCACATTAAACACACCTAACAAAGAGTCAGCCCAGTTAAAGTACCGGAGGTGAATCAACTGTATGGTTATTTTGGAGTTTATAGTTTGTGCTGCTGTTAAACTTTACAGTATTGACTTCAGTATTTCTGCTGTTGGTGTAGCTAGACTACTGTTGATCAGTAATATGTAATGTGAAATTTGATATTGTTACTTTGCTGGATTCACTGAGACACATGTCCAACAACCTTGGTTTATAAAGGAAATTACAGAAATTTGAGCTAACAAAACAGAGACTGGATACCTGTGTCCACGAAAAGCTCCTGTGCCAAACAGAAATTCTAATATGGTCTAATCAGCTCTATGTCATAAATGACTTCTTACCAAGCATAATCAGCCTTGGGGTGCTTGGCAGGCTTTTAACATGCAAACTGAACAATATAAATTTGTGTGCACTGAAGCCACAAATTTCGGGGCCTGGGGAGCGGACACCCGCACAAAGGGTGGCCAGGCGGCCCGGTCCGGGTTTTTTCTTCTTTTCTTCTTTCTTTCACACGCCTGGTGGGCGGTGCCACCCGATCACAAGGGCTGGCAAGGCTTTCGTAGCCTGGGGAGCGGACACCCGCACAAAGGGTGGCCAGGCGGCCCGGTCCGGGTTTTTTCTTCTTTTCTTCTTTCTTTCACACGCCTGGTGGGCGGTGCCACCCGATCACAAGGGCTGGCAAGGCTTACGTAGCCTGGGGAGCGGACACCCTCACAAAGGGTGGCCAGGCGGCCCGGTCCGGGTTTTTTCTTCTTTTCTTCTTTCTTTCACACGCCTGGTGGGCGGTGCCACCCGATCACAAGGGCTGGCAAGGCTTTCGGAGCCTGGGGAGCGGACACCCGCACAAAGGGTGGCCAGGCGGCCCGGTCCGGGTTTTTTCTTCTTTTCTTCTTTCTTTCACACGCCTGGTGGGCGGTGCCACCCGATCACAAGGGCTGGCAAGGCTTTCGGAGCCTGGGGAGCGGACACCCTCACAAAGGGTGGCCAGGCGGCCCGGTCCGGGTTTTTTCTTCTTTTCTTCTTTCTTTCACACGCCTGGTGGGCGGTGCCACCCGATCACAAGGGCTGGCAAGGCTTTCGGAGCCTGGGGAGCGGACACCCTCACAAAGGGTGGCCAGGCGGCCCGGTCCGGGTTTTTTCTTCTTTTCTTCTTTCTTTCACACGCCTGGTGGGCGGTGCCACCCGATCACAAGGGCTGGCAAGGCTTTCGGAGCCTGGGGAGAGGACACCCGCACAAAGGGTGGCCAGGCGGCCCGGTCCGGGTTTTTTCTTCTTTTCTTCTTTCTTTCACGCGCCTGGTGGGCGGTGCCACCCGATCACAAGGGTTGGCAAGGCTTTCGGAGCCTGGGGAGCGGACACCCGCACAAAGGGTGGCCAAGCGGCCCGGTCCGGGTTTTTTCTTCTTTTCTTCTTTCTTTCACGCGCCTGGTGGGCGGTGCCACCCGATCACAAGGGCTGGCAAGGCTTTCGGAGCCTGGGGAGCGGACACCCTCACAAAGGGTGGCCAGGCGGCCTGGTCCGGGTTTTTTCTTCTTTTCTTCTTTCTTTCACACGCCTGGTGGGCGGTGCCACCTGATCACAAGGGCTGGCAAGGCTTTCGGAGCCTGGGGAGCGAACACCCGCACAAAGGGTGGCCAGGCGGCCCGGTCCGGGTTTTTTCTTCTTTTCTTCTTTCTTTCACACGCCTGGTGGGCGGTGCCACCCGATCACAAGGGCTGGCAAGGCTTTCGGAGCCTGGGGAGCGGACACCCTCACAAAGGGTGGCCAGGCGGCCCGGTCCGGGTTTTTTCTTCTTTTCTTCTTTCTTTCACACGCCTGGTGGGCGGTGCCACCCGATCACAAGGGCTGGCAAGGCTTTCGTAGCCTGGGGAGCGGACACCCGCACAAAGGGTGGCCAGGCGGCCCGGTCCGGGTTTTTTCTTCTTTTCTTCTTTCTTTCACGCGCCTGGTGGGCGGTGCCACCCGATCACAAGGGCTGGCAAGGCTTTCGGAGCCTGGGGAGCGGACACCCTCACAAAGGGTGGCCAGGCGGCCCGGTCCGGGTTTTTTCTTCTTTTCTTCTTTCTTTCACGCGCCTGGTGGGCGGTGCCACCACATCACAAGGGCTGGCAAGGCTTTCGGAGCCTGGGGAGCGGACACCCGCACAAAGGGTGGCCAGGCGGCCCGGTCCGGGTTTTTTCTTCTTTTCTTCTTTCTTTCACGCGCCTGGTGGGCGGTGCCACCCGATCACAAGGGCTGGCAAGGCTTTCGGAGCCTGGGGAGCGAACACCCGCACAAAGGGTGGCCAGGCGGCCCGGTCCGGGTTTTTTCTTCTTTTCTTCTTTCTTTCACACGCCTGGTGGGCGGTGCCACCCGATCACAAGGGCTGGCAAGGCTTTCGGAGCCTGGGGAGCGAACACCCGCACAAAGGGTGGCCAGGCGGCCCGGTCCGGGTTTTTTCTTCTTTTCTTCTTTCTTTCACACGCCTGGTGGGCGGTGCCACCCGATCACAAGGGCTGGCAAGGCTTTCGGAGCCTGGGGAGCGGACACCCTCACAAAGGGTGGCCAGGCGGCCCGGTCCGGGTTTTTTCTTCTTTTCTTCTTTCTTTCACGCGCCTGGTGGGCGGTGCCACCCGATCACAAGGGCTGGCAAGGCTTTCGGAGCCTGGGGAGCGGACACCCTCACAAAGGGTGGCCAGGCGGCCCGGTCCGGGTTTTTTCTTCTTTTCTTCTTTCTTTCACGCGCCTGGTGGGCGGTGCCACCACATCACAAGGGCTGGCAAGGCTTTCGGAGCCTGGGGAGCGGACACCCGCACAAAGGGTGGCCAGGCGGCCCGGTCCGGGTTTTTTCTTCTTTTCTTCTTTCTTTCACACGCCTGGTGGGCGGTGCCACCCGATCACAAGGGCTGGCAAGGCTTTCGGAGCCTGGGGAGCGAACACCCGCACAATGGGTGGCCAGGCGGCCCGGTCCGGGTTTTCTCTTCTTTTCTTCTTTCTTTCACACGCCTGGTGGGCGGTGCCACCCGATCACAAGGGCTGGCAAGGCTTTCGGAGCCTGGGGAGCGAACACCCGCACAAAGGGTGGCCAGGCGGCCCGGTCCGGGTTTTTTCTTCTTTTCTTCTTTCTTTCACACACCTGGTGGGCGGTGCCACCCGATCACAAGGGCTGGCAAGGCTTTCGGAGCCTGGGGAGCGGACACCCTCACAAAGGGTGGCCAGGCGGCCCGGTCTGGGTTTTTTCTTCTTTTCTTCTTTCTTTCACACGCCTGGTGGGCGGTGCCACCCGATCACAAGGGCTGGCAAGGCTTTCGGAGCCTGGGGAGCGGACACCCGCACAAAGGGTGGCCAGGCGGCCCGGTCCGGGTTTTTTCTTCTTTTCTTCTTTCCTTCACACGCCTGGTGGGCGGTGCCACCCGATCACAAGGGCTGGCAAGGCTTTCGGAGCCTGGGGAGCGGACACCCGCACAAAGGGTGGCCAGGCGGCCCGGTCCGGGTTTTTTCTTCTTTTCTTCTTTCTTTCACATGCCTGGTGGGCGGTGCCACCCGATCACAAGGGCTGGCAAGGCTTTCGTAGCCTGGGGAGCGGACACCCGCACAAAGGGTGGCCAGGCGGCCCGGTCCGGGTTTTTTCTTCTTTTCTTCTTTCTTTCACACGCCTGGTGGGCAGTGCCACCCGATCACAAGGGCTGGCAAGGCTTTCGGAGCCTGGGGAGCGGACACCCTCACAAAGGGTGGCCAGGCGGCCCGGTCCGGGTTTTTTCTTCTTTTCTTCTTTCTTTCACACGCCTGGTGGGCGGTGCCACCCCATCACAAGGGCTGGCAAGGCTTTCGGAGCCTGGGGAGCGGACACCCGCACAAAGGGTGGCCAGGCGGCCCGGTCCGGGTTTTTTCTTCTTTTCTTCTTTCTTTCACACGCCTGGTGGGCGGTGCCACCCCATCACAAGGGCTGGCAAGGCTTTCGGAGCCTGGGGAGCGGACACCCGCACAAAGGGTGGCCAGGCGGCCCGGTCCGGGTTTTTTCTTCTTTTCTTCTTTCTTTCACACGCCTGGTGGGCGGTGCCACCCGATCACAAGGGCTGGCAAGGCTTTCGGAGCCTGGGGAGCGGACACCCTCACAAAGGGTGGCCAGGCGGCCCGGTCCGGGTTTTTTCTTCTTTTCTTCTTTCTTTCACACGCCTGGTGGGCGGTGCCACCCGATCACAAGGGCTGGCAAGGCTTTCGGAGCCTGGGGAGCGGACACCCTCACAAAGGGTGGCCAGGCGGCCCGGTCCGGGTTTTTTCTTCTTTTCTTCTTTCTTTCACACGCCTGGTGGGCGGTGCCACCCGATCACAAGGGCTGGCAAGGCTTTCGGAGCCTGGGGAGCGGACACCCTCACAAAGGGTGGCCAGGCGGCCCGGTCCGGGTTTTTTCTTCTTTTCTTCTTTCTTTCACACGCCTGGTGGGCGGTGCCACCCGATCACAAGGGCTGGCAAGGCTTTCGGAGCCTGGGGAGCGGACACCCACACAAAGGGTGGCCAGGCGGCCCGGTCCGGGTTTTTTCTTCTTTTCTTCTTTCTTTCACGTGCCTGGTGGGCGGTGCCACCCGATCACAAGGGCTGGCAAGGCTTTCGGAGCCCGGGGAGCGGACACCCGCACAAAGGGTGGCCAGGCGGCCCGGTCCGGGTTTTTTCTTCTTTTCTTCTTTCTTTCACGCGCCTGGTGGGCGGTGCCACCCGATCACAAGGGCTGGCAGGCTTTCGGAGCCTGGGGAGCGGACACCCGCACAAAGGGTGGCCAGGCGGCCCGGTCCGGGTTTTTTCTTCTTTTCTTCTTTCTTTCACGCGCCTGGTGGGCGGTGCCACCCGATCAGAAGGGCTGGCAAGGCTTTCGGAGCCTGGGGAGCGGACACCCGCACAAAGGGTGGCCAGGCGGCCCGGTCCGGGTTTTTTCTTCTTTTCTTCTTTCTTTCACACGCCTGGTGGGCGGTGCCACCCGATCACAAGGGCTGGCAAGGCTTTCGGAGCCTGGGGAGCGGACACCCGCACAAAGGGTGGCCAGGCGGCCCGGTCCGGGTTTTTTCTTCTTTTCTTCTTTCTTTCACACGCCTGGTGGGCGGTGCCACCCGGTCACAAGGGCTGGCAAGGCTTTCGTAGCCTGGGGAGCGGACACCCGCACAAAGGGTGGCCAGGCGGCCCGGTCCGGGTTTTTTCTTCTTTTCTTCTTTCTTTCACGCGCCTGGTGGGCGGTGCCACCCGATCACAAGGGCTGGCAAGGCTTTCGGAGCCTGGGGAGCGGACACCCGCACAAAGGGTGGCCAGGCGGCCCGGTCCGGGTTTTTTCTTCTTTCTTTCACACGCCTGGTGGGCGGTGCCACCCGATCACAAGGGCTGGCAAGGCTTTCGGAGCCTGGGGAGCGGACACCCTCACAAAGGGTGGCCAGGTGGCCCGGTCCGGGTTTTTTCTTCTTTTCTTCTTTCTTTCACACGCCTGGTGGGCGGTGCCACCCCATCACAAGGGCTGGCAAGGCTTTCGGAGCCTGGGGAGCGGACACCCGCACAAAGGGTGGCCAGGCGGCCCGGTCCGGGTTTTTTCTTCTTTTCTTCTTTCTTTCACACGCCTGGTGGGCGGTGCCAACTGATCACAAGGGCTGGCAAGGCTTTCGGAGCCTGGGGAGCGGACACCCTCACAAAGGGTGGCCAGGCGGCCCGGTCCGGGTTTTTTCTTCTTTCTTTCTTTCACACGCCTGGTGGGCGGTGCCACCCGATCACAAGGGCTGGCAAGGCTTTCGGAGCCTGGGGAGCGGACACCCGCACAAAGGGTGGCCAGGCGGCCCGGTCCGGGTTTTTTCTTCTTTTCTTCTTTCTTTCACACGCCTGGTGGGCGGTGCCACCCGATCACAAGGGCTGGCAAGGCTTTCGGAGCCTGGGGAGCGGACACCCGCACAAAGGGTGGCCAGGCGGCCCGGTCCGGGTTTTTTCTTCTTTTCTTCTTTCTTTCACGCGCCTGGTGGGCGGTGCCACCACATCACAAGGGCTGGCAAGGCTTTCGGAGCCTGGGGAGCGGACACCCGCACAAAGGGTGGCCAGGCGGCCCGGTCCGGGTTTTTTCTTCTTTCTTTCACACGCCTGGTGGGCGGTGCCACCCGATCACAAGGGCTGGCAAGGCTTTCGGAGCCTGGGGAGCGGACACCCGCACAAAGGGTGGCCAGGCGGCCCGGTCCGGGTTTTTTCTTCTTTTCTTCTTTCTTTCACACGCCTGGTGGGCGGTGCCACCCGATCACAAGGGCTGGCAAGGCTTTCGGAGCCTGGGGAGCGGACACCCGCACAAAGGGTGGCCAGGCGGCCCGGTCCGGGTTTTTTCTTCTTTTCTTATTTCTTTCACACGCCTGGTGGGCGGTGCCACCCGATCACAAGGGCTGGCAAGGCTTTCGGAGCCTGGGGAGCGGACACCCTCACAAATGGTGGCCAGGCGGCCCGGTCCGGGTTTTTTCTTCTTTTCTTCTTTCTTTCACACGCCTGGTGGGTGGTGCCACCCCATCACAAGGGCTGGCAAGGCTTTCGGAGCCTGGGGAGCGGACACCCGCACAAAGGGTGGCCAGGCGGCCCGTTCCGGGTTTTTTCTTCTTTTCTTCTTTCTTTCACACGCCTGGTGGGCGGTGCCACCCGATCACAAGGGCTGGCAAGGCTTTCGTAGCCTGGGGAGCGGACACCCTCACAAAGGGTGGCCAGGCGGCCCGGTCCGGGTTTTTTCTTCTTTTCTTCTTTCTTTCACACGCCTGGTGGGCGGTGCCACCCGATCACAAGGGCTGGCAAGGCTTTCGGAGCCTGGGGAGCGGACACCCTCACAAAGGGTGGCCAGGCGGCCCGGTCCGGGTTTTTTCTTCTTTTCTTCTTTCTTTCACACGCCTGGTGGGCGGTGCCACCCCATCACAAGGGCTGGCAAGGCTTTCGGAGCCTGGGGAGCGGACACCCGCACAAAGGGTGGCCAGGCGGCCCGGTCCGGGTTTTTTCTTCTTTTCTTCTTTCTTTCACACGCCTGGTGGGCGGTGCCAACCGATCACAAGGGCTGGCAAGGCTTTCGGAGCCTGGGGAGCGGACACCCTCACAAAGGGTGGCCAGGCGGCCCGGTCCGGGTTTTTTCTTCTTTCTTTCTTTCACACGCCTGGTGGGCGGTGCCACCCGATCACAAGGGCTGGCAAGGCTTTCGGAGCCTGGGGAGCGGACACCCGCACAAAGGGTGGCCAGGCGGCCCGGTCCGGGTTTTTTCTTCTTTTCTTCTTTCTTTCACACGCCTGGTGGGCGGTGCCACCCGATCACAAGGGCTGGCAAGGCTTTCGGAGCCTGGGGAGCGGACACCCGCACAAAGGGTGGCCAGGCGGCCCGGTCCGGGTTTTTTCTTCTTTTCTTCTTTCTTTCACACGCCTGGTGGGCGGTGCCAACCGATCACAAGGGCTGGCAAGGCTTTCGGAGCCTGGGGAGCGGACACCCTCACAAAGGGTGGCCAGGCGGCCCGGTCCGGGTTTTTTCTTCTTTCTTTCTTTCACACGCCTGGTGGGCGGTGCCACCCGATCACAAGGGCTGGCAAGGCTTTCGGAGCCTGGGGAGCGGACACCCGCACAAAGGGTGGCCAGGCGGCCCGGTCCGGGTTTTTTCTTCTTTTCTTCTTTCTTTCACACGCCTGGTGGGCGGTGCCACCCGATCACAAGGGCTGGCAAGGCTTTCGGAGCCTGGGGAGCGGACACCCGCACAAAGGGTGGCCAGGCGGCCCGGTCCGGGTTTTTTCTTCTTTTCTTCTTTCTTTCACGCGCCTGGTGGGCGGTGCCACCCGATCAGAAGGGCTGGCAAGGCTTTCGGAGCCTGGGGAGCGGACACCCGCACAAAGGGTGGCCAGGCGGCCCGGTCCGGGTTTTTTCTTCTTTCTTTCACACGCCTGGTGGGCGGTGCCACCCGATCACAAGGGCTGGCAAGGCTTTCGGAGCCTGGGGAGCGGACACCCGCACAAAGGGTGGCCAGGCGGCCCGGTCCGGGTTTTTTCTTCTTTTCTTCTTTCTTTCACACGCCTGGTGGGCGGTGCCACCCGATCACAAGGGCTGGCAAGGCTTTCGGAGCCTGGGGAGCGGACACCCTCACAAAGGGTGGCCAGGTGGCCCGGTCCGGGTTTTTTCTTCTTTTCTTCTTTCTTTCACACGCCTGGTGGGCGGTGCCACCCGATCACAAGGGCTGGCAAGGCTTTCGGAGCCTGGGGAGCGGACACCCGCACAAAGGGTGGCCAGGCGGCCCGGTCCGGGTTTTTTCTTCTTTTCTTCTTTCTTTCACGCGCCTGGTGGGCGGTGCCACCCGATCAGAAGGGCTGGCAAGGCTTTCGGAGCCTGGGGAGCGGACACCCGCACAAAGGGTGGCCAGGCGGCCCGGTCCGGGTTTTTTCTTCTTTCTTTCACACGCCTGGTGGGCGGTGCCACCCGATCACAAGGGCTGGCAAGGCTTTCGTAGCCTGGGGAGCGGACACCCTAACAAAGGGTGGCCAGGCGGCCCGGTCCGGGTTTTTTCTTCTTTTCTTCTTTCTTTCACACGCCTGGTGGGCGGTGCCACCCGATCACAAGGGCTGGCAAGGCTTTCGTAGCCTGGGGAGCGGACACCCTAACAAAGGGTGGCCAGGCGGCCCGGTCCGGGTTTTTTCTTCTTTTCTTCTTTCTTTCACACGCCTGGTGGGCGGTGCCACCCGATCACAAGGGCTGGCAAGGCTTTCGGAGCCTGGGGAGCGGACACCCGCACAAAGGGTGGCCAGGCGGCCCGGTCCGGGTTTTTTCTTCTTTTCTTCTTTCTTTCACGCGCCTGGTGGGCGGTGCCACCCGATCACAAGGGCTGGCAAGGCTTTCGGAGCCTGGGGAGCGGACACCCGCACAAAGGGTGGCCAGGCGGCCCGGTCCGGGTTTTTTCTTCTTTCTTTCACACGCCTGGTGGGCGGTGCCACCCGATCACAAGGGCTGGCAAGGCTTTCGGAGCCTGGGGAGCGGACACCCTCACAAAGGGTGGCCAGGCGGCCCGGTCCGGGTTTTTTCTTCTTTTCTTCTTTCTTTCACACGCCTGGTGGGCGGTGCCACCCGATCACAAGGGCTGGCAAGGCTTTCGTAGCCTGGGGAGCGGACACCCTAACAAAGGGTGGCCAGGCGGCCCGGTCCGGGTTTTTTCTTCTTTTCTTCTTTCTTTCACACGCCTGGTGGGCGGTGCCACCCGATCACAAGGGCTGGCAAGGCTTTCGGAGCCTGGGGAGCGGACACCCGCACAAAGGGTGGCCAGGCGGCCCGGTCCGGGTTTTTTCTTCTTTTCTTCTTTCTTTCACACGCCTGGTGGGCGGTGCCACCCCATCACAAGGGCTGGCAAGGCTTTCGGAGCCTGGGGAGCGGACACCCGCACAAAGGGTGGCCAGGCGGCCCGTTCCGGGTTTTTTCTTCTTTTCTTCTTTCTTTCACACGCCTGGTGGGCGGTGCCACCCGATCACAAGGGCTGGCAAGGCTTTCGTAGCCTGGGGAGCGGACACCCTCACAAAGGGTGGCCAGGCGGCCCGGTCCGGGTTTTTTCTTCTTTTCTTCTTTCTTTCACACGCCTGGTGGGCGGTGCCACCCGATCACAAGGGCTGGCAAGGCTTTCGGAGCCTGGGGAGCGGACACCCTCACAAAGGGTGGCCAGGTGGCCCGGTCCGGGTTTTTTCTTCTTTTCTTCTTTCTTTCACACGCCTGGTGGGCGGTGCCACCCCATCACAAGGGCTGGCAAGGCTTTCGGAGCCTGGGGAGCGGACACCCGCACAAAGGGTGGCCAGGCGGCCCGGTCCGGGTTTTTTCTTCTTTTCTTCTTTCTTTCACACGCCTGGTGGGCGGTGCCAACCGATCACAAGGGCTGGCAAGGCTTTCGGAGCCTGGGGAGCGGACACCCTCACAAAGGGTGGCCAGGCGGCCCGGTCCGGGTTTTTTCTTCTTTCTTTCTTTCACACGCCTGGTGGGCGGTGCCACCCGATCACAAGGGCTGGCAAGGCTTTCGGAGCCTGGGGAGCGGACACCCGCACAAAGGGTGGCCAGGCGGCCCGGTCCGGGTTTTTTCTTCTTTTCTTCTTTCTTTCACACGCCTGGTGGGCGGTGCCACCCGATCACAAGGGCTGGCAAGGCTTTCGGAGCCTGGGGAGCGGACACCTGCACAAAGGGTGGCCAGGCGGCCCGGTCCGGGTTTTTTCTTCTTTTCTTCTTTCTTTCACGCGCCTGGTGGGCGGTGCCACCCGATCAGAAGGGCTGGCAAGGCTTTCGGAGCCTGGGGAGCGGACACCCGCACAAAGGGTGGCCAGGCGGCCCGGTCCGGGTTTTTTCTTCTTTCTTTCACACGCCTGGTGGGCGGTGCCACCCGATCACAAGGGCTGGCAAGGCTTTCGGAGCCTGGGGAGCGGACACCCGCACAAAGGGTGGCCAGGCGGCCCGGTCCGGGTTTTTTCTTCTTTCTTTCACACGCCTGGTGGGCGGTGCCACCCGATCACAAGGGCTGGCAAGGCTTTCGGAGCCTGGGGAGCGGACACCCGCACAAAGGGTGGCCAGGCGGCCCGGTCCGGGTTTTTTCTTCTTTTCTTCTTTCTTTCACGCGCCTGGTGGGCGGTGCCACCCGATCAGAAGGGCTGGCAAGGCTTTCGGAGCCTGGGGAGCGGACACCCGCACAAAGGGTGGCCAGGCGGCCCGGTCCGGGTTTTTTCTTCTTTTCTTCTTTCTTTCACGCGCCTGGTGGGCAGTGCCACCCGATCACAAGGGCTGGCAAGGCTTTCGGAGCCCGGGGAGCGGACACCCGCACAAAGGGTGGCCAGGCGGCCCGGTCCGGGTTTTTTCTTCTTTTCTTCTTTCTTTCACGCGCCTGGTGGGCGGTGCCACCCGATCACAAGGGCTGGCAAGGCTTTCGGAGCCTGGGGAGCGGACACCCTCACAAAGGGTGGCCAGGCGGCCCGGTCCGGGTTTTTTCTTCTTTTCTTCTTTCTTTCACACGCCTGGTGGGCGGTGCCACCCGATCACAAGGGCTGGCAAGGCTTTCGTAGCCTGGGGAGCGGACACCCTAACAAAGGGTGGCCAGGCGGCCCGGTCCGGGTTTTTTCTTCTTTTCTTCTTTCTTTCACACGCCTGGTGGGCGGTGCCACCCGATCACAAGGGCTGGCAAGGCTTTCGGAGCCTGGGGAGCGGACACCCGCACAAAGGGTGGCCAGGCGGCCCGGTCCGGGTTTTTTCTTCTTTTCTTCTTTCTTTCACACGCCTGGTGGGCGGTGCCACCCCATCACAAGGGCTGGCAAGGCTTTCGGAGCCTGGGGAGCGGACACCCGCACAAAGGGTGGCCAGGCGGCCCGTTCCGGGTTTTTTCTTCTTTTCTTCTTTCTTTCACACGCCTGGTGGGCGGTGCCACCCGATCACAAGGGCTGGCAAGGCTTTCGTAGCCTGGGGAGCGGACACCCTCACAAAGGGTGGCCAGGCGGCCCGGTCCGGGTTTTTTCTTCTTTTCTTCTTTCTTTCACACGCCTGGTGGGCGGTGCCACCCGATCACAAGGGCTGGCAAGGCTTTCGGAGCCTGGGGAGCGGACACCCTCACAAAGGGTGGCCAGGTGGCCCGGTCCGGGTTTTTTCTTCTTTTCTTCTTTCTTTCACACGCCTGGTGGGCGGTGCCACCCCATCACAAGGGCTGGCAAGGCTTTCGGAGCCTGGGGAGCGGACACCCGCACAAAGGGTGGCCAGGCGGCCCGGTCCGGGTTTTTTCTTCTTTTCTTCTTTCTTTCACACGCCTGGTGGGCGGTGCCAACCGATCACAAGGGCTGGCAAGGCTTTCGGAGCCTGGGGAGCGGACACCCTCACAAAGGGTGGCCAGGCGGCCCGGTCCGGGTTTTTTCTTCTTTCTTTCTTTCACACGCCTGGTGGGCGGTGCCACCCGATCACAAGGGCTGGCAAGGCTTTCGGAGCCTGGGGAGCGGACACCCGCACAAAGGGTGGCCAGGCGGCCCGGTCCGGGTTTTTTCTTCTTTTCTTCTTTCTTTCACACGCCTGGTGGGCGGTGCCACCCGATCACAAGGGCTGGCAAGGCTTTCGGAGCCTGGGGAGCGGACACCTGCACAAAGGGTGGCCAGGCGGCCCGGTCCGGGTTTTTTCTTCTTTTCTTCTTTCTTTCACGCGCCTGGTGGGCGGTGCCACCCGATCAGAAGGGCTGGCAAGGCTTTCGGAGCCTGGGGAGCGGACACCCGCACAAAGGGTGGCCAGGCGGCCCGGTCCGGGTTTTTTCTTCTTTCTTTCACACGCCTGGTGGGCGGTGCCACCCGATCACAAGGGCTGGCAAGGCTTTCGGAGCCTAGGGAGCGGACACCCGCACAAAGGGTGGCCAGGCGGCCCGGTCCGGGTTTTTTCTTCTTTTCTTCTTTCTTTCACGCGCCTGGTGGGCGGTGCCACCCGATCAGAAGGGCTGGCAAGGCTTTCGGAGCCTGGGGAGCGGACACCCGCACAAAGGGTGGCCAGGCGGCCCGGTCCGGGTTTTTTCTTCTTTTCTTCTTTCTTTCACGCGCCTGGTGGGCAGTGCCACCCGATCAGAAGGGCTGGCAAGGCTTTCGGAGCCCGGGGAGCGGACACCCGCACAAAGGGTGGCCAGGCGGCCCGGTCCGGGTTTTTTCTTCTTTTCTTCTTTCTTTCACGCGCCTGGTGGGCGGTGCCACCCGATCACAAGGGCTGGCAGGCTTTCGGAGCCTGGGGAGCGGACACCCGCACAAACGGTGGCCAGGCGGCCCGGTCCGGGTTTTTTCTTCTTTTCTTCTTTCTTTCACACGCCTGGTGGGCGGTGCCACCCGATCACAAGGGCTGGCAAGGCTTTCGGAGCCTGGGGAGCGGACACCCGCACAAAGGGTGGCCAGGCGGCCCGGTCCGGGTTTTTTCTTCTTTTCTTCTTTCTTTCACACGCCTGGTGGGCGGTGCCACCCGATCACAAGGGCTGGCAAGGATTTCGGAGCCTGGGGAGCGGACACCCTCACAAAGGGTGGCCAGGCGGCCCGGTCCGGGTTTTTTCTTCTTTTCTTCTTTCTTTCACACGCCTGGTGGGCGGTGCCACCCGATCACAAGGGCTGGCAAGGCTTTCGGAGCCTGGGGAGCGGACACCCACACAAAGGGTGGCCAGGCGGCCCGGTCCGGGTTTTTTCTTCTTTTCTTCTTTCTTTCACACGCCTGGTGGGCGGTGCCACCCGATCACAAGGGCTGGCAAGGCTTTCGGAGCCTGGGGAGCGGACACCCGCACAAAGGGTGGCCAGGCGGCCCGGTCCGGGTTTTTTCTTCTTTTCTTCTTTCTTTCACGCGCCTGGTGGGCGGTGCCACCCGATCAGAAGGGCTGGCAAGGCTTTCGGAGCCTGGGGAGCGGACACCCGCACAAAGGGTGGCCAGGCGGCCCGGTCCGGGTTTTTTCTTCTTTCTTTCACACGCCTGGTGGGCGGTGCCACCCGATCACAAGGGCTGGCAAGGCTTTCGGAGCCTGGGGAGCGGACACCCTCACAAAGGGTGGCCAGGCGGCCCGGTCCGGGTTTTTTCTTCTTTTCTTCTTTCTTTCACACGCCTGGTGGGCGGTGCCACCCGATCACAAGGGCTGGCAAGGCTTTCGTAGCCTGGGGAGCGGACACCCTAACAAAGGGTGGCCAGGCGGCCCGGTCCGGGTTTTTTCTTCTTTTCTTCTTTCTTTCACACGCCTGGTGGGCGGTGCCACCCGATCACAAGGGCTGGCAAGGCTTTCGGAGCCTGGGGAGCGGACACCCGCACAAAGGGTGGCCAGGCGGCCCGGTCCAGGTTTTTTCTTCTTTTCTTCTTTCTTTCACACGCCTGGTGGGCGGTGCCACCCGATCACAAGGGCTGGCAAGGCTTTCGGAGCCTGGGGAGCGGACACCCGCACAAAGGGTGGCCAGGCGGCCCGGTCCGGGTTTTTTCTTCTTTTCTTCTTTCTTTCACGCGCCTGGTGGGCGGTGCCACCCGATCACAAGGGCTGGCAAGGCTTTCGGAGCCTGGGGAGCGGACACCCGCACAAAGGGTGGCCAGGCGGCCCGGTCCGGGTTTTTTCTTCTTTCTTTCACACGCCTGGTGGGCGGTGCCACCCGATCACAAGGGCTGGCAAGGCTTTCGGAGCCTGGGGAGCGGACACCCTCACAAAGGGTGGCCAGGCGGCCCGGTCCGGGTTTTTTCTTCTTTTCTTCTTTCTTTCACACGCCTGGTGGGCGGTGCCACCCGATCACAAGGGCTGGCAAGGCTTTCGTAGCCTGGGGAGCGGACACCCTAACAAAGGGTGGCCAGGCGGCCCGGTCCGGGTTTTTTCTTCTTTTCTTCTTTCTTTCACACGCCTGGTGGGCGGTGCCACCCGATCACAAGGGCTGGCAAGGCTTTCGGAGCCTGGGGAGCGGACACCCGCACAAAGGGTGGCCAGGCGGCCCGGTCCGGGTTTTTTCTTCTTTTCTTCTTTCTTTCACACGCCTGGTGGGCAGTGCCACCCGATCACAAGGGCTGGCAAGGCTTTCGGAGCCTGGGGAGCGGACACCCGCACAAAGGGTGGCCAGGCGGCCCGGTCCGGGTTTTTTCTTCTTTTCTTCTTTCTTTCACACGCCTGGTGGGCGGTGCCACCCGATCACAAGGGCTGGCAAGGCTTTCGGAGCCTGGGGAGAGGACACCCGCACAAAGGGTGGCCAGGCGGCCCGGTCCGGGTTTTTTCTTCTTTTCTTCTTTCTTTCACACGCCTGGTGGGCGGTGCCACCCCATCACAAGGGCTGGCAAGGCTTTCGGAGCCTGGGGAGCGGACACCCTCACAAAGGGTGGCCAGGCGGCCCGGTCCGGGTTTTTTCTTCTTTTCTTCTTTCTTTCACACGCCTGGTGGGCGGTGCCACCCGATCACAAGGGCTGGCAAGGCTTTCGGAGCCTGGGGAGCGGACACCCGCACAAAGGGTGGCCAGGCGGCCCGGTCCGGGTTTTTTCTTCTTTTCTTCTTTCTTTCACACGCCTGGTGGGCGGTGCCACCCGATCACAAGGGCTGGCAAGGCTTTCGGAGCCTGAGGAGCGGACACCCTCACAAATGGTGGCCAGGCGGCCCGGTCCGGGTTTTTTCTTCTTTTCTTCTTTCTTTCACACGCCTGGTGGGCGGTGCCACCCCATCACAAGGGCTGGCAAGGCTTTCGGAGCCTGGGGAGCGAACACCCGCACAAAGGGTGGCCAGGCGGCCCGGTCCGGGTTTTTTCTTCTTTTCTTCTTTCTTTCACACGCCTGGTGGGCGGTGCCACCCGATCACAAGGGCTGGCAAGGCTTTCGGAGCCTGGGGAGCGGACACCCTCACAAAGGGTGGCCAGGCGGCCCGGTCCGGGTTTTTTCTTCTTTTCTTCTTTCTTTCACACGCCTGGTGGGCGGTGCCACCCGATCACAAGGGCTGGCAAGGCTTTCGTAGCCTGGGGAGCGGACACCCGCACAAAGGGTGGCCAGGCGGCCCGGTCCGGGTTTTTTCTTCTTTTCTTCTTTCTTTCACGCGCCTGGTGGGCGGTGCCACCCGATCACAAGGGCTGGCAAGGCTTTCGGAGCCTGGGGAGCGGACACCCTCACAAAGGGTGGCCAGGCGGCCCGGTCCGGGTTTTTTCTTCTTTTCTTCTTTCTTTCACGCGCCTGGTGGGCGGTGCCACCACATCACAAGGGCTGGCAAGGCTTTCGGAGCCTGGGGAGCGGACACCCGCACAAAGGGTGGCCAGGCGGCCCGGTCCGGGTTTTTTCTTCTTTTCTTCTTTCTTTCACGCGCCTGGTGGGCGGTGCCACCCGATCACAAGGGCTGGCAAGGCTTTCGGAGCCTGGGGAGCGAACACCCGCACAAAGGGTGGCCAGGCGGCCCGGTCCGGGTTTTTTCTTCTTTTCTTCTTTCTTTCACACGCCTGGTGGGCGGTGCCACCCGATCACAAGGGCTGGCAAGGCTTTCGGAGCCTGGGGAGCGAACACCCGCACAAAGGGTGGCCAGGCGGCCCGGTCCGGGTTTTTTCTTCTTTTCTTCTTTCTTTCACACGCCTGGTGGGCGGTGCCACCCGATCACAAGGGCTGGCAAGGCTTTCGGAGCCTGGGGAGCGGACACCCTCACAAAGGGTGGCCAGGCGGCCCGGTCCGGGTTTTTTCTTCTTTTCTTCTTTCTTTCACGCGCCTGGTGGGCGGTGCCACCCGATCACAAGGGCTGGCAAGGCTATCGGAGCCTGGGGAGCGGACACCCTCACAAAGGGTGGCCAGGCGGCCCGGTCCGGGTTTTTTCTTCTTTTCTTCTTTCTTTCACGCGCCTGGTGGGCGGTGCCACCACATCACAAGGGCTGGCAAGGCTTTCGGAGCCTGGGGAGCGGACACCCGCACAAAGGGTGGCCAGGCGGCCCGGTCCGGGTTTTTTCTTCTTTTCTTCTTTCTTTCACACGCCTGGTGGGCGGTGCCACCCGATCACAAGGGCTGGCAAGGCTTTCGGAGCCTGGGGAGCGAACACCCGCACAATGGGTGGCCAGGCGGCCCGGTCCGGGTTTTCTCTTCTTTTCTTCTTTCTTTCACACGCCTGGTGGGCGGTGCAACCCGATCACAAGGGCTGGCAAGGCTTTCGGAGCCTGGGGAGCGAACACCCGCACAAAGGGTGGCCAGGCGGCCCGGTCCGGGTTTTTTCTTCTTTTCTTCTTTCTTTCACACACCTGGTGGGCGGTGCCACCCGATCACAAGGGCTGGCAAGGCTTTCGGAGCCTGGGGAGCGGACACCCTCACAAAGGGTGGCCAGGCGGCCCGGTCTGGGTTTTTTCTTCTTTTCTTCTTTCTTTCACACGCCTGGTGGGCGGTGCCACCCGATCACAAGGGCTGGCAAGGCTTTCGGAGCCTGGGGAGCGGACACCCGCACAAAGGGTGGCCAGGCGGCCCGGTCCGGGTTTTTTCTTCTTTTCTTCTTTCCTTCACACGCCTGGTGGGCGGTGCCACCCGATCACAAGGGCTGGCAAGGCTTTCGGAGCCTGGGGAGCGGACACCCGCACAAAGGGTGGCCAGGCGGCCCGGTCCGGGTTTTTTCTTCTTTTCTTCTTTCTTTCACATGCCTGGTGGGCGGTGCCACCCGATCACAAGGGCTGGCAAGGCTTTCGTAGCCTGGGGAGCGGACACCCGCACAAAGGGTGGCCAGGCGGCCCGGTCCGGGTTTTTTCTTCTTTTCTTCTTTCTTTCACACGCCTGGTGGGCAGTGCCACCCGATCACAAGGGCTGGCAAGGCTTTCGGAGCCTGGGGAGCGGACACCCTCACAAAGGGTGGCCAGGCGGCCCGGTCCGGGTTTTTTCTTCTTTTCTTCTTTCTTTCACACGCCTGGTGGGCGGTGCCACCCCATCACAAGGGCTGGCAAGGCTTTCGGAGCCTGGGGAGCGGACACCCGCACAAAGGGTGGCCAGGCGGCCCGGTCCGGGTTTTTTCTTCTTTTCTTCTTTCTTTCACACGCCTGGTGGGCGGTGCCACCCCATCACAAGGGCTGGCAAGGCTTTCGGAGCCTGGGGAGCGGACACCCGCACAAAGGGTGGCCAGGCGGCCCGGTCCGGGTTTTTTCTTCTTTTCTTCTTTCTTTCACACGCCTGGTGGGCGGTGCCACCCGATCACAAGGGCTGGCAAGGCTTTCGGAGCCTGGGGAGCGGACACCCTCACAAAGGGTGGCCAGGCGGCCCGGTCCGGGTTTTTTCTTCTTTTCTTCTTTCTTTCACACGCCTGGTGGGCGGTGCCACCCGATCACAAGGGCTGGCAAGGCTTTCGGAGCCTGGGGAGCGGACACCCTCACAAAGGGTGGCCAGGCGGCCCGGTCCGGGTTTTTTCTTCTTTTCTTCTTTCTTTCACACGCCTGGTGGGCGGTGCCACCCGATCACAAGGGCTGGCAAGGCTTTCGGAGCCTGGGGAGCGGACACCCTCACAAAGGGTGGCCAGGCGGCCCGGTCCGGGTTTTTTCTTCTTTTCTTCTTTCTTTCACACGCCTGGTGGGCGGTGCCACCCGATCACAAGGGCTGGCAAGGCTTTCGGAGCCCGGGGAGCGGACACCCACACAAAGGGTGGCCAGGCGGCCCGGTCTGGGTTTTTTCTTCTTTTCTTCTTTCTTTCACGTGCCTGGTGGGCGGTGCCACCCGATCACAAGGGCTGGCAAGGCTTTCGGAGCCCGGGGAGCGGACACCCGCACAAAGGGTGGCCAGGCGGCCCGGTCCGGGTTTTTTCTTCTTTTCTTCTTTCTTTCACGCGCCTGGTGGGCGGTGCCACCCGATCACAAGGGCTGGCAGGCTTTCGGAGCCTGGGGAGCGGACACCCGCACAAAGGGTGGCCAGGCGGCCCGGTCCGGGTTTTTTCTTCTTTTCTTCTTTCTTTCACGCGCCTGGTGGGCGGTGCCACCCGATCAGAAGGGCTGGCAAGGCTTTCGGAGCCTGGGGAGCGGACACCCGCACAAAGGGTGGCCAGGCGGCCCGGTCCGGGTTTTTTCTTCTTTTCTTCTTTCTTTCACACGCCTGGTGGGCGGTGCCACCCGATCACAAGGGCTGGCAAGGCTTTCGGAGCCTGGGGAGCGGACACCCGCACAAAGGGTGGCCAGGCGGCCCGGTCCGGGTTTTTTCTTCTTTTCTTCTTTCTTTCACACGCCTGGTGGGCGGTGCCACCCGGTCACAAGGGCTGGCAAGGCTTTCGTAGCCTGGGGAGCGGACACCCGCACAAAGGGTGGCCAGGCGGCCCGGTCCGGGTTTTTTCTTCTTTTCTTCTTTCTTTCACGCGCCTGGTGGGCGGTGCCACCCGATCACAAGGGCTGGCAAGGCTTTCGGAGCCTGGGGAGCGGACACCCGCACAAAGGGTGGCCAGGCGGCCCGGTCCGGGTTTTTTCTTCTTTCTTTCACACGCCTGGTGGGCGGTGCCACCCGATCACAAGGGCTGGCAAGGCTTTCGGAGCCTGGGGAGCGGACACCCTCACAAAGGGTGGCCAGGCGGCCCGGTCCGGGTTTTTTCTTCTTTTCTTCTTTCTTTCACACGCCTGGTGGGCGGTGCCACCCGATCACAAGGGCTGGCAAGGCTTTCGTAGCCTGGGGAGCGGACACCCTAACAAAGGGTGGCCAGGCGGCCCGGTCCGGGTTTTTTCTTCTTTTCTTCTTTCTTTCACACGCCTGGTGGGCGGTGCCACCCGATCACAAGGGCTGGCAAGGCTTTCGGAGCCTGGGGAGCGGACACCCGCACAAAGGGTGGCCAGGCGGCCCGGTCCGGGTTTTTTCTTCTTTTCTTCTTTCTTTCACACGCCTGGTGGGCGGTGCCACCCGATCACAAGGGCTGGCAAGGCTTTCGGAGCCTGGGGAGCGGACACCCGCACAAAGGGTGGCCAGGCGGCCCGGTCCGGGTTTTTTCTTCTTTTCTTCTTTCTTTCACACGCCTGGTGGGCGGTGCCACCCGATCACAAGGGCTGGCAAGGCTTTCGTAGCCTGGGGAGCGGACACCCGCACAAAGGGTGGCCAGGCGGCCCGGTCCGGGTTTTTTCTTCTTTTCTCCTTTCTTTCACACGCCTGGTGGGTGGTGCCACCCGATCACAAGGGCTGGCAAGGCTTTCGGAGCCTGGGGAGCGGACACCCTCACAAAGGGTGGCCAGGCGGCCCGGTCCGGGTTTTTTCTTCTTTTCTTCTTTCTTTCACACGCCTGGTGGGCGGTGCCACCCCATCACAAGGGCTGGCAAGGCTTTCGGAGCCTGGGGAGCGGACACCCGCACAAAGGGTGGCCAGGCGGCCCGGTCCGGGTTTTTTCTTCTTTTCTTCTTTCTTTCACACGCCTGGTGGGCGGTGCCACCCGATCACAAGGGCTGGCAAGGCTTTCGGAGCCTGGGGAGCGGACACCCGCACAAAGGGTGGCCAGGCGGCCCGGTCCGGGTTTTTTCTTCTTTCTTTCACACGCCTGGTGGGCGGTGCCACCCGATCACAAGGGCTGGCAAGGCTTTCGGAGCCCGGGGAGCGGACACCCGCACAAAGGGTGGCCAGGCGGCCCGGTCCGGGTTTTTTCTTCTTTTCTTCTTTCTTTCACACGCCTGGTGGGCGGTGCCACCCGATCACAAGGGCTGGCAAGGCTTTCGTAGCCTGGGGAGCGGACACCCTAACAAAGGGTGGCCAGGCGGCCCGGTCCGGGTTTTTTCTTCTTTTCTTCTTTCTTTCACACGCCTGGTGGGCGGTGCCACCCGATCACAAGGGCTGGCAAGGCTTTCGGAGCCTGGGGAGCGGACACCCGCACAAAGGGTGGCCAGGCGGCCCGGTCCGGGTTTTTTCTTCTTTTCTTCTTTCTTTCACACGCCTGGTGGGCGGTGCCACCCGGTCACAAGGGCTGGCAAGGCTTTCGGAGCCTGGGGAGCGGACACCCGCACAAAGGGTGGCCAGGCGGCCCGGTCCGGGTTTTTTCTTCTTTTCTTCTTTCTTTCACGCGCCTGGTGGGCGGTGCCACCCGATCAGAAGGGCTGGCAAGGCTTTCGGAGCCTGGGGAGCGGACACCCGCACAAAGGGTGGCCAGGCGGCCCGGTCCGGGTTTTTTCTTCTTTCTTTCACACGCCTGGTGGGCGGTGCCACCCGATCACAAGGGCTGGCAAGGCTTTCGGAGCCTGGGGAGCGGACACCCTCACAAAGGGTGGCCAGGCGGCCCGGTCCGGGTTTTTTCTTCTTTTCTTCTTTCTTTCACACGCCTGGTGGGCGGTGCCACCCGATCACAAGGGCTGGCAAGGCTTTCGTAGCCTGGGGAGCGGACACCCTAACAAAGGGTGGCCAGGCGGCCCGGTCCGGGTTTTTTCTTCTTTTCTTCTTTCTTTCACACGCCTGGTGGGCGGTGCCACCCGATCACAAGGGCTGGCAAGGCTTTCGGAGCCTGGGGAGCGGACACCCGCACAAAGGGTGGCCAGGCGGCCCGGTCCGGGTTTTTTCTTCTTTTCTTCTTTCTTTCACACGCCTGGTGGGCGGTGCCACCCGATCACAAGGGCTGGCAAGGCTTTCGTAGCCTGGGGAGCGGACACCCGCACAAAGGGTGGCCAGGCGGCCCGGTCCGGGTTTTTTCTTCTTTTCTTCTTTCTTTCACACGCCTGGTGGGCGGTGCCACCCGATCACAAGGGCTGGAAAGGCTTTCGGAGCCTGGGGAGCGGACACCCTCACAAAGGGTGGCCAGGCGGCCCGGTCCGGGTTTTTTCTTCTTTTCTTCTTTCTTTCACACGCCTGGTGGGCGGTGCCACCCGATCACAAGGGCTGGCAAGGCTTTCGGAGCCTGGGGAGCGGACACCCGCACAAAGGGTGGCCAGGCGGCCCGGTCCGGGTTTTTTCTTCTTTTCTTCTTTCTTTCACACGCCTGGTGGGCGGTGCCAACCCATCACAAGGGCTGGCAAGGCTTTCGGAGCCTGGGGAGCGGACACCCGCACAAAGGGTGGCCAGGCGGCCCGGTCCGGGTTTTTTCTTCTTTTCTTCTTTCTTTCACACGCCTGGTGGGCGGTGCCACCCGATCACAAGGGCTGGCAAGGCTTTCGGAGCCTGGGGAGCGGACACCCGCACAAAGGGTGGCCAGGCGGCCCGGTCCGGGTTTTTTCTTCTTTTCTTCTTTCTTTCACACGCCTGGTGGGCGGTGCCACCCGATCACAAGGGCTGGCAAGGCTTTCGGAGCCCGGGGAGCGGACACCCTCACAAAGGGTGGCCAGGCGGCCCGGTCCGGGTTTTTTCTTCTTTTCTTCTTTCTTTCACACGCCTGGTGGGCGGTGCCACCCGATCACAAGGGCTGGCAAGGCTTTCGGAGCCCGGGGAGCGGACACCCGCACAAAGGGTGGCCAGGCGGCCCGGTCCGGGTTTTTTCTTCTTTTCTTCTTTCTTTCACACGCCTGGTGGGCGGTGCCACCCGATCACAAGGGCTGGCAAGGCTTTCGGAGCCTGGGGAGCGGACACCCGCACAAAGGGTGGCCAGGCGGCCCGGTCCGGGTTTTTTCTTCTTTTCTTCTTTCTTTCACACGCCTGGTGGGCGGTGCCAACCGATCACAAGGGCTGGCAAGGCTTTCGGAGCCTGGGGAGCGGACACCCTCACAAAGGGTGGCCAGGCGGCCCGGTCCGGGTTTTTTCTTCTTTTCTTCTTTCTTTCACACGCCTGGTGGGCGGTGCCACCCCATCACAAGGGCTGGCAAGGCTTTCGGAGCCTGGGGAGCGGACACCCGCACAAAGGGTGGCCAGGCGGCCCGGTCCGGGTTTTTTCTTCTTTTCTTCTTTCTTTCACACGCCTGGTGGGCGGTGCCAACCGATCACAAGGGCTGGCAAGGCTTTCGGAGCCTGGGGAGCGGACACCCTCACAAAGGGTGGCCAGGCGGCCCGGTCCGGGTTTTTTCTTCTTTTCTTCTTTCTTTCACACGCCTGGTGGGCGGTGCCACCCCATCACAAGGGCTGGCAAGGCTTTCGGAGCCTGGGGAGCGGACACCCGCACAAAGGGTGGCCAGGCGGCCCGGTCCGGGTTTTTTCTTCTTTTCTTCTTTCTTTCACACGCCTGGTGGGCGGTGCCACCCGATCACAAGGGCTGGCAAGGCTTTCGGAGCCTGGGGAGCGGACACCCGCACAAAGGGTGGCCAGGCGGCCCGGTCCGGGTTTTTTCTTCTTTTCTTCTTTCTTTCACACGCCTGGTGGGCGGTGCCACCCGATCACAAGGGCTGGCAAGGCTTTCGGAGCCTGGGGAGAGGACACCCGCACAAAGGGTGGCCAGGCGGCCCGTTCCGGGTTTTTTCTTCTTTTCTTCTTTCTTTCACACGCCTGGTGGGCGGTGCCACCCGATCACAAGGGCTGGCAAGGCTTTCGTAGCCTGGGGAGCGGACACCCTCACAAAGGGTGGCCAGGCGGCCCGGTCCGGGTTTTTTCTTCTTTTCTTCTTTCTTTCACACGCCTGGTGGGCGGTGCCACCCGATCACGAGGGCTGGCAAGGCTTTCGGAGCCTGGGGAGCGGACACCCTCACAAAGGGTGGCCAGGTGGCCCGGTCCGGGTTTTTTCTTCTTTTCTTCTTTCTTTCACACGCCTGGTGGGCGGTGCCACCCCATCACAAGGGCTGGCAAGGCTTTCGGAGCCTGGGGAGCGGACACCCGCACAAAGGGTGGCCAGGCGGCCCGGTCCGGGTTTTTTCTTCTTTTCTTCTTTCTTTCACACGCCTGGTGGGCGGTGCCAACTGATCACAAGGGCTGGCAAGGCTTTCGGAGCCTGGGGAGCGGACACCCTCACAAAGGGTGGCCAGGCGGCCCGGTTCGGGTTTTTTCTTCTTTCTTTCTTTCACACGCCTGGTGGGCGGTGCCACCCGATCACAAGGGCTGGCAAGGCTTTCGGAGCCTGGGGAGCGGACACCCGCACAAAGGGTGGCCAGGCGGCCCGGTCCGGGTTTTTTCTTCTTTTCTTCTTTCTTTCACACGCCTGGTGGGCGGTGCCACCCGATCACAAGGGCTGGCAAGGCTTTCGGAGCCTGGGGAGCGGACACCCGCACAAAGGGTGGCCAGGCGGCCCGGTCCGGGTTTTTTCTTCTTTTCTTCTTTCTTTCACGCGCCTGGTGGGCGGTGCCACCCGATCAGAAGGGCTGGCAAGGCTTTCGGAGCCTGGGGAGCGGACACCCGCACAAAGGGTGGCCAGGCGGCCCGGTCCGGGTTTTTTCTTCTTTCTTTCACACGCCTGGTGGGCGGTGCCACCCGATCACAAGGGCTGGCAAGGCTTTCGGAGCCTGGGGAGCGGACACCCGCACAAAGGGTGGCCAGGCGGCCCGGTCCGGGTTTTTTCTTCTTTTCTTCTTTCTTTCACACGCCTGGTGGGCGGTGCCACCCGATCACAAGGGCTGGCAAGGCTTTCGGAGCCTGGGGAGCGGACACCCGCACAAAGGGTGGCCAGGCGGCCCGGTCCGGGTTTTTTCTTCTTTTCTTCTTTCTTTCACACGCCTGGTGGGCGGTGCCACCCGATCACAAGGGCTGGCAAGGCTTTCGGAGCCTGGGGAGCGGACACCCTCACAAATGGTGGCCAGGCGGCCCGGTCCGGGTTTTTTCTTCTTTTCTTCTTTCTTTCACACGCCTGGTGGGCGGTGCCACCCCATCACAAGGGCTGGCAAGGCTTTCGGAGCCTGGGGAGCGGACACCCGCACAAAGGGTGGCCAGGCGGCCCGGTCCGGGTTTTTTCTTCTTTTCTTCTTTCTTTCACACGCCTGGTGGGCGGTGCCACCCGATCACAAGGGCTGGCAAGGCTTTCGTAGCCTGGGGAGCGGACACCCTCACAAAGGGTGGCCAGGCGGCCCGGTCCGGGTTTTTTCTTCTTTTCTTCTTTCTTTCACACGCCTGGTGGGCGGTGCCACCCGATCACAAGGGCTGGCAAGGCTTTCGGAGCCTGGGGAGCGGACACCCTCACAAAGGGTGGCCAGGTGGCCCGGTCCGGGTTTTTTCTTCTTTTCTTCTTTCTTTCACACGCCTGGTGGGCGGTGCCACCCCATCACAAGGGCTGGCAAGGCTTTCGGAGCCTGGGGAGCGGACACCCGCACAAAGGGTGGCCAGGCGGCCCGGTCCGGGTTTTTTCTTCTTTTCTTCTTTCTTTCACACGCCTGGTGGGCGGTGCCAACCGATCACAAGGGCTGGCAAGGCTTTCGGAGCCTGGGGAGCGGACACCCTCACAAAGGGTGGCCAGGCTGCCCGGTCCGGGTTTTTTCTTCTTTTCTTCTTTCTTTCACACGCCTGGTGGGCGGTGCCACCCCATCACAAGGGCTGGCAAGGCTTTCGGAGCCTGGGGAGCGGACACCCGCACAAAGGGTGGCCAGGCGGCCCGGTCCGGGTTTTTTCTTCTTTTCTTCTTTCTTTCACACGCCTGGTGGGCGGTGCCACCCGATCACAAGGGCTGGCAAGGCTTTCGGAGCCTGGGGAGCGGACACCCGCACAAAGGGTGGCCAGGCGGCCCGGTCCGGGTTTTTTCTTCTTTTCTTCTTTCTTTCACACGCCTGGTGGGCGGTGCCACCCGATCACAAGGGCTGGCAAGGCTTTCGGAGCCTGGGGAGAGGACACCCGCACAAAGGGTGGCCAGGCGGCCCGGTCCGGGTTTTTTCTTCTTTTCTTCTTTCTTTCACACGCCTGGTGGGCGGTGCCACCCCATCACAAGGGCTGGCAAGGCTTTCGGAGCCTGGGGAGCGGACACCCTCACAAAGGGTGGCCAGGCGGCCCGGTCCGGGTTTTTTCTTCTTTTCTTCTTTCTTTCACACGCCTGGTGGGCGGTGCCACCCGATCACAAGGGCTGGCAAGGCTTTCGGAACCTGGGGAGCGGACACCCGCACAAAGGGTGGCCAGGCGGCCCGGTCCGGGTTTTTTCTTCTTTTCTTCTTTCTTTCACACGCCTGGTGGGCGGTGCCACCCGATCACAAGGGCTGGCAAGGCTTTCGGAGCCTGGGGAGCGGACACCCTCACAAATGGTGGCCAGGCGGCTCGGTCCGGGTTTTTTCTTCTTTTCTTCTTTCTTTCACACGCCTGGTGGGCGGTGCCACCCCATCACAAGGGCTGGCAAGGCTTTCGTAGCCTGGGGAGCAGACACCCTCACAAAGGGTGGCCAGGCGGCCCGGTCCGGGTTTTTTCTTCTTTTCTTCTTTCTTTCACACGCCTGGTGGGCGGTGCCACCCGATCACAAGGGCTGGCAAGGCTTTCGGAGCCTGGGGAGCGGACACCCTCACAAAGGGTGGCCAGGTGGCCCGGTCCGGGTTTTTTCTTCTTTTCTTCTTTCTTTCACACGCCTGGTGGGCGGTGCCACCCCATCACAAGGGCTGGCAAGGCTTTCGGAGCCTGGGGAGTGGACACCCGCACAAAGGGTGGCCAGGCGGCCCGGTCCGGGTTTTTTCTTCTTTTCTTCTTTCTTTCACACGCCTGGTGGGCGGTGCCAACTGATCACAAGGGCTGGCAAGGCTTTCGGAGCCTGGGGAGCGGACACCCTCACAAAGGGTGGCCAGGCGGCCCGGTCCGGGTTTTTTCTTCTTTCTTTCTTTCACACGCCTGGTGGGCGGTGCCACCCGATCACAAGGGCTGGCAAGGCTTTCGGAGCCTGGGGAGCGGACACCCGCACAAAGGGTGGCCAGGCGGCCCGGTCCGGGTTTTTTCTTCTTTCTTTCACACGCCTGGTGGGCGGTGCCACCCGATCACAAGGGCTGGCAAGGCTTTCGGAGCCTGGGGAGCGGACACCCGCACAAAGGGTGGCCAGGCGGCCCGGTCCGGGTTTTTTCTTCTTTTCTTCTTTCTTTCACACGCCTGGTGGGCGGTGCCACCCGATCACAAGGGCTGGCAAGGCTTTCGGAGCCTGGGGAGCGGACACCCGCACAAAGGGTGGCCAGGCGGCCCGGTCCGGGTTTTTTCTTCTTTTCTTCTTTCTTTCACACGCCTGGTGGGCGGTGCCACCCGATCACAAGGGCTGGCAAGGCTTTCGGAGCCTGGGGAGCGGACACCCTCACAAATGGTGGCCAGGCGGCTCGGTCCGGGTTTTTTCTTCTTTTCTTCTTTCTTTCACACGCCTGGTGGGCGGTGCCACCCCATCACAAGGGCTGGCAAGGCTTTCGGAGCCTGGGGAGCGGACACCCGCACAAAGGGTGGCCAGGCGGCCCGGTCCGGGTTTTTTCTTCTTTTCTTCTTTCTTTCACACGCCTGGTGGGCGGTGCCACCCGATCACAAGGGCTGGCAAGGCTTTCGTAGCCTGGGGAGCGGACACCCTCACAAAGGGTGGCCAGGCGGCCCGGTCCGGGTTTTTTCTTCTTTTCTTCTTTCTTTCACACGCCTGGTGGGCGGTGCCACCCGATCACAAGGGCTGGCAAGGCTTTCGGAGCCTGGGGAGCGGACACCCTCACAAAGGGTGGCCAGGTGGCCCGGTCCGGGTTTTTTCTTCTTTTCTTCTTTCTTTCACACGCCTGGTGGGCGGTGCCACCCCATCACAAGGGCTGGCAAGGCTTTCGGAGCCTGGGGAGCGGACACCCGCACAAAGGGTGGCCAGGCGGCCCGGTCCGGGTTTTTTCTTCTTTTCTTCTTTCTTTCACACGCCTGGTGGGCGGTGCCAACTGATCACAAGGGCTGGCAAGGCTTTCGGAGCCTGGGGAGCGGACACCCTCACAAAGGGTGGCCAGGCGGCCCGGTCCGGGTTTTTTCTTCTTTCTTTCTTTCACACGCCTGGTGGGCGGTGCCACCCGATCACAAGGGCTGGCAAGGCTTTCGGAGCCTGGGGAGCGGACACCCGCACAAAGGGTGGCCAGGCGGCCCGGTCCGGGTTTTTTCTTCTTTTCTTCTTTCTTTCACACGCCTGGTGGGCGGTGCCACCCGATCACAAGGGCTGGCAAGGCTTTCGGAGCCTGGGGAGCGGACACCCGCACAAAGGGTGGCCAGGCGGCCCGGTCCGGGTTTTTTCTTCTTTTCTTCTTTCTTTCACGCGCCTGGTGGGCGGTGCCACCCGATCAGAAGGGCTGGCAAGGCTTTCGGAGCCTGGGGAGCGGACACCCGCACAAAGGGTGGCCAGGCGGCCCGGTCCGGGTTTTTTCTTCTTTCTTTCACACGCCTGGTGGGCGGTGCCACCCGATCACAAGGGCTGGCAAGGCTTTCGGAGCCTGGGGAGCGGACACCCGCACAAAGGGTGGCCAGGCGGCCCGGTCCGGGTTTTTTCTTCTTTTCTTCTTTCTTTCACACGCCTGGTGGGCGGTGCCACCCGATCACAAGGGCTGGCAAGGCTTTCGGAGCCTGGGGAGCGGACACCCGCACAAAGGGTGGCCAGGCGGCCCGGTCCGGGTTTTTTCTTCTTTTCTTCTTTCTTTCACACGCCTGGTGGGCGGTGCCACCCGATCACAAGGGCTGGCAAGGCTTTCGGAGCCTGGGGAGCGGACACCCGCACAAAGGGTGGCCAGGCGGCCCGGTCCGGGTTTTTTCTTCTTTTCTTCTTTCTTTCACACGCCTGGTGGGCGGTGCCACCCGATCACAAGGGCTGGCAAGGCTTTCGGAGCCTGGGGAGCGGACACCCTCACAAATGGTGGCCAGGCGGCCCGGTCCGGGTTTTTTCTTCTTTTCTTCTTTCTTTCACACGCCTGGTGGGCGGTGCCACCCGATCACAAGGGCTGGCAAGGCTTTCGGAGCCTGGGGAGCGGACACCCTCACAAAGGGTGGCCAGGTGGCCCGGTCCGGGTTTTTTCTTCTTTTCTTCTTTCTTTCACACGCCTGGTGGGCGGTGCCACCCCATCACAAGGGCTGGCAAGGCTTTCGGAGCCTGGGGAGCGGACACCCGCACAAAGGGTGGCCAGGCGGCCCGGTCCGGGTTTTTTCTTCTTTTCTTCTTTCTTTCACACGCCTGGTGGGCGGTGCCAACCGATCACAAGGGCTGGCAAGGCTTTCGGAGCCTGGGGAGCGGACACCCTCACAAAGGGTGGCCAGGCGGCCCGGTCCGGGTTTTTTCTTCTTTTCTTCTTTCTTTCACACGCCTGGTGGGCGGTGCCACCCCATCACAAGGGCTGGCAAGGCTTTCGGAGCCTGGGGAGCGGACACCCGCACAAAGGGTGGCCAGGCGGCCCGGTCCGGGTTTTTTCTTCTTTTCTTCTTTCTTTCACACGCCTGGTGGGCGGTGCCACCCGATCACAAGGGCTGGCAAGGCTTTCGGAGCCTGGGGAGCGGACACCCGCACAAAGGGTGGCCAGGCGGCCCGGTCCGGGTTTTTTCTTCTTTTCTTCTTTCTTTCACACGCCTGGTGGGCGGTGCCACCCGATCACAAGGGCTGGCAAGGCTTTCGGAGCCTGGGGAGAGGACACCCGCACAAAGGGTGGCCAGGCGGCCCGGTCCGGGTTTTTTCTTCTTTTCTTCTTTCTTTCACACGCCTGGTGGGCGGTGCCACCCCATCACAAGGGCTGGCAAGGCTTTCGGAGCCTGGGGAGCGGACACCCTCACAAAGGGTGGCCAGGCGGCCCGGTCCGGGTTTTTTCTTCTTTTCTTCTTTCTTTCACACGCCTGGTGGGCGGTGCCACCCGATCACAAGGGCTGGCAAGGCTTTCGGAGCCTGGGGAGCGGACACCCGCACAAAGGGTGGCCAGGCGGCCCGGTCCGGGTTTTTTCTTCTTTTCTTCTTTCTTTCACACGCCTGGTGGGCGGTGCCACCCGATCACAAGGGCTGGCAAGGCTTTCGGAGCCTGGGGAGCGGACACCCTCACAAATGGTGTCCAGGCGGCTCGGTCCGGGTTTTTTCTTCTTTTCTTCTTTCTTTCACACGCCTGGTGGGCGGTGCCACCCCATCACAAGGGCTGGCAAGGCTTTCGGAGCCTGGGGAGCGGACACCCGCACAAAGGGTGGCCAGGCGGCCCGGTCCGGGTTTTTTCTTCTTTTCTTCTTTCTTTCACACGCCTGGTGGGCGGTGCCACCCGATCACAAGGGCTGGCAAGGCTTTCGTAGCCTGGGGAGCGGACACCCTCACAAAGGGTGGCCAGGCGGCCCGGTCCGGGTTTTTTCTTCTTTTCTTCTTTCTTTCACACGCCTGGTGGGCGGTGCCACCCGATCACAAGGGCTGGCAAGGCTTTCGGAGCCTGGGGAGCGGACACCCTCACAAAGGGTGGCCAGGTGGCCCGGTCCGGGTTTTTTCTTCTTTTCTTCTTTCTTTCACACGCCTGGTGGGCGGTGCCACCCCATCACAAGGGCTGGCAAGGCTTTCGGAGCCTGGGGAGCGGACACCCGCACAAAGGGTGGCCAGGCGGCCCGGTCCGGGTTTTTTCTTCTTTTCTTCTTTCTTTCACACGCCTGGTGGGCGGTGCCAACTGATCACAAGGGCTGGCAAGGCTTTCGGAGCCTGGGGAGCGGACACCCTCACAAAGGGTGGCCAGGCGGCCCGGTCCGGGTTTTTTCTTCTTTCTTTCTTTCACACGCCTGGTGGGCGGTGCCACCCGATCACAAGGGCTGGCAAGGCTTTCGGAGCCTGGGGAGCGGACACCCGCACAAAGGGTGGCCAGGCGGCCCGGTCCGGGTTTTTTCTTCTTTCTTTCACACGCCTGGTGGGCGGTGCCACCCGATCACAAGGGCTGGCAAGGCTTTCGGAGCCTGGGGAGCGGACACCCGCACAAAGGGTGGCCAGGCGGCCCGGTCCGGGTTTTTTCTTCTTTTCTTCTTTCTTTCACACGCCTGGTGGGCGGTGCCACCCGATCACAAGGGCTGGCAAGGCTTTCGGAGCCTGGGGAGCGGACACCCGCACAAAGGGTGGCCAGGCGGCCCGGTCCGGGTTTTTTCTTCTTTTCTTCTTTCTTTCACACGCCTGGTGGGCGGTGCCACCCGATCACAAGGGCTGGCAAGGCTTTCGGAGCCTGGGGAGCGGACACCCTCACAAATGGTGGCCAGGCGGCTCGGTCCGGGTTTTTTCTTCTTTTCTTCTTTCTTTCACACGCCTGGTGGGCGGTGCCACCCCATCACAAGGGCTGGCAAGGCTTTCGGAGCCTGGGGAGCGGACACCCACACAAAGGGTGGCCAGGCGGCCCGGTCCGGGTTTTTTCTTCTTTTCTTCTTTCTTTCACACGCCTGGTGGGCGGTGCCACCCGATCACAAGGGCTGGCAAGGCTTTCGTAGCCTGGGGAGCGGACACCCTCACAAAGGGTGGCCAGGCGGCCCGGTCCGGGTTTTTTCTTCTTTTCTTCTTTCTTTCACACGCCTGGTGGGCGGTGCCACCCGATCACAAGGGCTGGCAAGGCTTTCGGAGCCTGGGGAGCGGACACCCTCACAAAGGGTGGCCAGGTGGCCCGGTCCGGGTTTTTTCTTCTTTTCTTCTTTCTTTCACACGCCTGGTGGGCGGTGCCACCCCATCACAAGGGCTGGCAAGGCTTTCGGAGCCTGGGGAGCGGACACCCGCACAAAGGGTGGCCAGGCGGCCCGGTCCGGGTTTTTTCTTCTTTTCTTCTTTCTTTCACACGCCTGGTGGGCGGTGCCAACTGATCACAAGGGCTGGCAAGGCTTTCGGAGCCTGGGGAGCGGACACCCTCACAAAGGGTGGCCAGGCGGCCCGGTCCGGGTTTTTTCTTCTTTCTTTCTTTCACACGCCTGGTGGGCGGTGCCACCCGATCACAAGGGCTGGCAAGGCTTTCGGAGCCTGGGGAGCGGACACCCGCACAAAGGGTGGCCAGGCGGCCCGGTCCGGGTTTTTTCTTCTTTTCTTCTTTCTTTCACACGCCTGGTGGGCGGTGCCACCCGATCACAAGGGCTGGCAAGGCTTTCGGAGCCTGGGGAGCGGACACCCGCACAAAGGGTGGCCAGGCGGCCCGGTCCGGGTTTTTTCTTCTTTTCTTCTTTCTTTCACGCGCCTGGTGGGCGGTGCCACCCGATCAGAAGGGCTGGCAAGGCTTTCGGAGCCTGGGGAGCGGACACCCGCACAAAGGGTGGCCAGGCGGCCCGGTCCGGGTTTTTTCTTCTTTCTTTCACACGCCTGGTGGGCGGTGCCACCCGATCACAAGGGCTGGCAAGGCTTTCGGAGCCTGGGGAGCGGACACCCGCACAAAGGGTGGCCAGGCGGCCCGGTCCGGGTTTTTTCTTCTTTTCTTCTTTCTTTCACACGCCTGGTGGGCGGTGCCACCCGATCACAAGGGCTGGCAAGGCTTTCGGAGCCTGGGGAGCGGACACCCGCACAAAGGGTGGCCAGGCGGCCCGGTCCGGGTTTTTTCTTCTTTTCTTCTTTCTTTCACACGCCTGGTGGGCGGTGCCACCCGATCACAAGGGCTGGCAAGGCTTTCGGAGCCTGGGGAGCGGACACCCGCACAAAGGGTGGCCAGGCGGCCCGGTCCGGGTTTTTTCTTCTTTTCTTCTTTCTTTCACACGCCTGGTGGGCGGTGCCACCCGATCACAAGGGCTGGCAAGGCTTTCGGAGCCTGGGGAGCGGACACCCTCACAAATGGTGGCCAGGCGGCCCGGTCCGGGTTTTTTCTTCTTTTCTTCTTTCTTTCACACGCCTGGTGGGCGGTGCCACCCCATCACAAGGGCTGGCAAGGCTTTCGGAGCCTGGGGAGCGGACACCCGCACAAAGGGTGGCCAGGCGGCCCGTTCCGGGTTTTTTCTTCTTTTCTTCTTTCTTTCACACGCCTGGTGGGCGGTGCCACCCGATCACAAGGGCTGGCAAGGCTTTCGTAGCCTGGGGAGCGGACACCCTCACAAAGGGTGGCCAGGCGGCCCGGTCCGGGTTTTTTCTTCTTTTCTTCTTTCTTTCACACGCCTGGTGGGCGGTGCCACCCGATCACAAGGGCTGGCAAGGCTTTCGGAGCCTGGGGAGCGGACACCCTCACAAAGGGTGGCCAGGTGGCCCGGTCCGGGTTTTTTCTTCTTTTCTTCTTTCTTTCACACGCCTGGTGGGCGGTGCCACCCCATCACAAGGGCTGGCAAGGCTTTCGGAGCCTGGGGAGCGGACACCCGCACAAAGGGTGGCCAGGCGGCCCGGTCCGGGTTTTTTCTTCTTTTCTTCTTTCTTTCACACGCCTGGTGGGCGGTGCCAACCGATCACAAGGGCTGGCAAGGCTTTCGGAGCCTGGGGAGCGGACACCCTCACAAAGGGTGGCCAGGCGGCCCGGTCCGGGTTTTTTCTTCTTTCTTTCTTTCACACGCCTGGTGGGCGGTGCCACCCGATCACAAGGGCTGGCAAGGCTTTCGGAGCCTGGGGAGCGGACACCCGCACAAAGGGTGGCCAGGCGGCCCGGTCCGGGTTTTTTCTTCTTTTCTTCTTTCTTTCACACGCCTGGTGGGCGGTGCCACCCGATCACAAGGGCTGGCAAGGCTTTCGGAGCCTGGGGAGCGGACACCCGCACAAAGGGTGGCCAGGCGGCCCGGTCCGGGTTTTTTCTTCTTTTCTTCTTTCTTTCACGCGCCTGGTGGGCGGTGCCACCCGATCAGAAGGGCTGGCAAGGCTTTCGGAGCCTGGGGAGCGGACACCCGCACAAAGGGTGGCCAGGCGGCCCGGTCCGGGTTTTTTCTTCTTTCTTTCACACGCCTGGTGGGCGGTGCCACCCGATCACAAGGGCTGGCAAGGCTTTCGTAGCCTGGGGAGCGGACACCCGCACAAAGGGTGGCCAGGCGGCCCGGTCCGGGTTTTTTCTTCTTTTCTTCTTTCTTTCACGCGCCTGGTGGGCGGTGCCACCCGATCAGAAGGGCTGGCAAGGCTTTCGGAGCCTGGGGAGCGGACACCCGCACAAAGGGTGGCCAGGCGGCCCGGTCCGGGTTTTTTCTTCTTTTCTTCTTTCTTTCACGCGCCTGGTGGGCAGTGCCACCCGATCACAAGGGCTGGCAAGGCTTTCGGAGCCCGGGGAGCGGACACCCGCACAAAGGGTGGCCAGGCGGCCCGGTCCGGGTTTTTTCTTCTTTTCTTCTTTCTTTCACGCGCCTGGTGGGCGGTGCCACCCGATCACAAGGGCTGGCAGGCTTTCGGAGCCTGGGGAGCGGACACCCGCACAAACGGTGGCCAGGCGGCCCGGTCCGGGTTTTTTCTTCTTTTCTTCTTTCTTTCACACGCCTGGTGGGCGGTGCCACCCGATCACAAGGGCTGGCAAGGCTTTCGGAGCCTGGGGAGCGGACACCCGCACAAAGGGTGGCCAGGCGGCCCGTTCCGGGTTTTTTCTTCTTTTCTTCTTTCTTTCACACGCCTGGTGGGCGGTGCCACCCGATCACAAGGGCTGGCAAGGCTTTCGTAGCCTGGGGAGCGGACACCCTCACAAAGGGTGGCCAGGCGGCCCGGTCCGGGTTTTTTCTTCTTTTCTTCTTTCTTTCACACGCCTGGTGGGCGGTGCCACCCGATCACAAGGGCTGGCAAGGCTTTCGGAGCCTGGGGAGCGGACACCCTCACAAAGGGTGGCCAGGTGGCCCGGTCCGGGTTTTTTCTTCTTTTCTTCTTTCTTTCACACGCCTGGTGGGCGGTGCCACCCGATCACAAGGGCTGGCAAGGCTTTCGGAGCCTGGGGAGCGGACACCCGCACAAAGGGTGGCCAGGCGGCCCGGTCCGGGTTTTTTCTTCTTTTCTTCTTTCTTTCACGCGCCTGGTGGGCGGTGCCACCCGATCAGAAGGGCTGGCAAGGCTTTCGGAGCCTGGGGAGCGGACACCCGCACAAAGGGTGGCCAGGCGGCCCGGTCCGGGTTTTTTCTTCTTTCTTTCACACGCCTGGTGGGCGGTGCCACCCGATCACAAGGGCTGGCAAGGCTTTCGGAGCCTGGGGAGCGGACACCCTCACAAAGGGTGGCCAGGCGGCCCGGTCCGGGTTTTTTCTTCTTTTCTTCTTTCTTTCACACGCCTGGTGGGCGGTGCCACCCGATCACAAGGGCTGGCAAGGCTTTCGTAGCCTGGGGAGCGGACACCCTAACAAAGGGTGGCCAGGCGGCCCGGTCCGGGTTTTTTCTTCTTTTCTTCTTTCTTTCACACGCCTGGTGGGCGGTGCCACCCGATCACAAGGGCTGGCAAGGCTTTCGGAGCCTGGGGAGCGGACACCCGCACAAAGGGTGGCCAGGCGGCCCGGTCCAGGTTTTTTCTTCTTTTCTTCTTTCTTTCACACGCCTGGTGGGCGGTGCCACCCGATCACAAGGGCTGGCAAGGCTTTCGGAGCCTGGGGAGCGGACACCCGCACAAAGGGTGGCCAGGCGGCCCGGTCCGGGTTTTTTCTTCTTTTCTTCTTTCTTTCACGCGCCTGGTGGGCGGTGCCACCCGATCACAAGGGCTGGCAAGGCTTTCGGAGCCTGGGGAGCGGACACCCGCACAAAGGGTGGCCAGGCGGCCCGGTCCGGGTTTTTTCTTCTTTCTTTCACACGCCTGGTGGGCGGTGCCACCCGATCACAAGGGCTGGCAAGGCTTTCGGAGCCTGGGGAGCGGACACCCTCACAAAGGGTGGCCAGGCGGCCCGGTCCGGGTTTTTTCTTCTTTTCTTCTTTCTTTCACACGCCTGGTGGGCGGTGCCACCCGATCACAAGGGCTGGCAAGGCTTTCGTAGCCTGGGGAGCGGACACCCTAACAAAGGGTGGCCAGGCGGCCCGGTCCGGGTTTTTTCTTCTTTTCTTCTTTCTTTCACACGCCTGGTGGGCGGTGCCACCCGATCACAAGGGCTGGCAAGGCTTTCGGAGCCTGGGGAGCGGACACCCGCACAAAGGGTGGCCAGGCGGCCCGGTCCGGGTTTTTTCTTCTTTTCTTCTTTCTTTCACACGCCTGGTGGGCGGTGCCACCCCATCACAAGGGCTGGCAAGGCTTTCGGAGCCTGGGGAGCGGACACCCGCACAAAGGGTGGCCAGGCGGCCCGTTCCGGGTTTTTTCTTCTTTTCTTCTTTCTTTCACACGCCTGGTGGGCGGTGCCACCCGATCACAAGGGCTGGCAAGGCTTTCGTAGCCTGGGGAGCGGACACCCTCACAAAGGGTGGCCAGGCGGCCCGGTCCGGGTTTTTTCTTCTTTTCTTCTTTCTTTCACACGCCTGGTGGGCGGTGCCACCCGATCACAAGGGCTGGCAAGGCTTTCGGAGCCTGGGGAGCGGACACCCTCACAAAGGGTGGCCAGGCGGCCCGGTCCGGGTTTTTTCTTCTTTTCTTCTTTCTTTCACGCGCCTGGTGGGCGGTGCCACCCGATCAGAAGGGCTGGCAAGGCTTTCGGAGCCCGGGGAGCGGACACCCGCACAAAGGG
The DNA here is from genome assembly GCF_057382185.1 of Mchenga conophoros. Lineage (NCBI taxonomy): Eukaryota > Metazoa > Chordata > Actinopteri > Cichliformes > Cichlidae > Mchenga > Mchenga conophoros. The sequence goes on from NW_028182332.1 coordinate 603,082, forward strand.
TGGCCAGGCGGCCCGGTCCGGGTTTTTTCTTCTTTTCTTCTTTCTTTCACGCGCCTGGTGGGCAGTGCCACCCGATCACAAGGGCTGGCAAGGCTTTCGGAGCCCGGGGAGCGGACACCCGCACAAAGGGTGGCCAGGCGGCCCGGTCCGGGTTTTTTCTTCTTTTCTTCTTTCTTTCACGCGCCTGGTGGGCGGTGCCACCCGATCACAAGGGCTGGCAGGCTTTCGGAGCCTGGGGAGCGGACACCCGCACAAACGGTGGCCAGGCGGCCCGGTCCGGGTTTTTTCTTCTTTTCTTCTTTCTTTCACACGCCTGGTGGGCGGTGCCACCCGATCACAAGGGCTGGCAAGGCTTTCGGAGCCTGGGGAGCGGACACCCGCACAAAGGGTGGCCAGGCGGCCCGGTCCGGGTTTTTTCTTCTTTTCTTCTTTCTTTCACACGCCTGGTGGGCGGTGCCACCCGATCACAAGGGCTGGCAAGGATTTCGGAGCCTGGGGAGCGGACACCCTCACAAAGGGTGGCCAGGCGGCCCGGTCCGGGTTTTTTCTTCTTTTCTTCTTTCTTTCACACGCCTGGTGGGCGGTGCCACCCGATCACAAGGGCTGGCAAGGCTTTCGGAGCCTGGGGAGCGGACACCCACACAAAGGGTGGCCAGGCGGCCCGGTCCGGGTTTTTTCTTCTTTTCTTCTTTCTTTCACACGCCTGGTGGGCGGTGCCACCCGATCACAAGGGCTGGCAAGGCTTTCGGAGCCTGGGGAGCGGACACCCGCACAAAGGGTGGCCAGGCGGCCCGGTCCGGGTTTTTTCTTCTTTTCTTCTTTCTTTCACGCGCCTGGTGGGCGGTGCCACCCGATCAGAAGGGCTGGCAAGGCTTTCGGAGCCTGGGGAGCGGACACCCGCACAAAGGGTGGCCAGGCGGCCCGGTCCGGGTTTTTTCTTCTTTCTTTCACACGCCTGGTGGGCGGTGCCACCCGATCACAAGGGCTGGCAAGGCTTTCGGAGCCTGGGGAGCGGACACCCTCACAAAGGGTGGCCAGGCGGCCCGGTCCGGGTTTTTTCTTCTTTTCTTCTTTCTTTCACACGCCTGGTGGGCGGTGCCACCCGATCACAAGGGCTGGCAAGGCTTTCGTAGCCTGGGGAGCGGACACCCTAACAAAGGGTGGCCAGGCGGCCCGGTCCGGGTTTTTTCTTCTTTTCTTCTTTCTTTCACGCGCCTGGTGGGCGGTGCCACCCGATCACAAGGGCTGGCAAGGCTTTCGGAGCCTGGGGAGCGGACACCCGCACAAAGGGTGGCCAGGTGGCCCGGTCCGGGTTTTTTCTTCTTTCTTTCACACGCCTGGTGGGCGGTGCCACCCGATCACAAGGGCTGGCAAGGCTTTCGGAGCCTGGGGAGCGGACACCCTCACAAAGGGTGGCCAGGCGGCCCGGTCCGGGTTTTTTCTTCTTTTCTTCTTTCTTTCACACGCCTGGTGGGCGGTGCCACCCGATCACAAGGGCTGGCAAGGCTTTCGTAGCCTGGGGAGCGGACACCCTAACAAAGGGTGGCCAGGCGGCCCGGTCCGGGTTTTTTCTTCTTTTCTTCTTTCTTTCACACGCCTGGTGGGCGGTGCCACCCGATCACAAGGGCTGGCAAGGCTTTCGGAGCCTGGGGAGCGGACACCCGCACAAAGGGTGGCCAGGCGGCCCGGTCCGGGTTTTTTCTTCTTTTCTCCTTTCTTTCACACGCCTGGTGGGCGGTGCCACCCGATCACAAGGGCTGGCAAGGCTTTCGGAGCCTGGGGAGCGGACACCCGCACAAAGGGTGGCCAGGCGGCCCGGTCCGGGTTTTTTCTTCTTTTCTTCTTTCTTTCACACGCCTGGTGGGCGGTGCCACCCGATCACAAGGGCTGGCAAGGCTTTCGGAGCCTGGGGAGAGGACACCCGCACAAAGGGTGGCCAGGCGGCCCGGTCCGGGTTTTTTCTTCTTTTCTTCTTTCTTTCACACGCCTGGTGGGCGGTGCCACCCCATCACAAGGGCTGGCAAGGCTTTCGGAGCCTGGGGAGCGGACACCCTCACAAAGGGTGGCCAGGCGGCCCGGTCCGGGTTTTTTCTTCTTTTCTTCTTTCTTTCACACGCCTGGTGGGCGGTGCCACCCGATCACAAGGGCTGGCAAGGCTTTCGGAGCCTGGGGAGCGGACACCCGCACAAAGGGTGGCCAGGCGGCCCGGTCCGGGTTTTTTCTTCTTTTCTTCTTTCTTTCACACGCCTGGTGGGCGGTGCCACCCGATCACAAGGGCTGGCAAGGCTTTCGGAGCCTGAGGAGCGGACACCCTCACAAATGGTGGCCAGGCGGCCCGGTCCGGGTTTTTTCTTCTTTTCTTCTTTCTTTCACACGCCTGGTGGGCGGTGCCACCCCATCACAAGGGCTGGCAAGGCTTTCGGAGCCTGGGGAGCGGACACCCGCACAAAGGGTGGCCAGGCGGCCCGGTCCGGGTTTTTTCTTCTTTTCTTCTTTCTTTCACACGCCTGGTGGGCGGTGCCACCCGATCACAAGGGCTGGCAAGGCTTTCGTAGCCTGGGGAGCGGACACCCTCACAAAGGGTGGCCAGGCGGCCCGGTCCGGGTTTTTTCTTCTTTTCTTCTTTCTTTCACACGCCTGGTGGGCGGTGCCACCCAATCACAAGGGTTGGCAAGGCTTTCGGAGCCTGGGGAGCGGACACCCGCACAAAGGGTGGCCAGGCGGCCCGGTCCGGGTTTTTTCTTCTTTCTTTCTTTCACACGCCTGGTGGGCGGTGCCACCCGATCTCAAAGGGCTGGCAAGGCTTTCGGAGCCTGGGGAGCGGACACCCGCACAAAGGGTGGCCAGGCGGCCCGGTCCGGGTTTTTTCTTCTTTTCTTCTTTCTTTCACACGCCTGGTGGGCGGTGCCACCCGATCACAAGGGCTGGCAAGGCTTTCGGAGCCTGGGGAGCGGACACCCGCACAAAGGGTGGCCAGGCGGCCCGGTCCGGGTTTTTTCTTCTTTTCTTCTTTCTTTCACGCGCCTGGTGGGCGGTGCCACCCGATCAGAAGGGCTGGCAAGGCTTTCGGAGCCTGGGGAGCGGACACCCGCACAAAGGGTGGCCAGGCGGCCCGGTCCGGGTTTTTTCTTCTTTCTTTCACACGCCTGGTGGGCGGTGCCACCCGATCAAAAGGGCTGGCAAGGCTTTCGGAGCCTGGGGAGCAGACACCCGCACAAAGGGTGGCCAGGCGGCCCGGTCCGGGTTTTTTCTTCTTTTCTTCTTTCTTTCACGCGCCTGGTGGGCGGTGCCACCCGATCAGAAGGGCTGGCAAGGCTTTCGGAGCCTGGGGAGCGGACACCCGCACAAAGGGTGGCCAGGCGGCCCGGTCCGGGTTTTTTCTTCTTTTCTTCTTTCTTGCACGCGCCTGGTGGGCAGTGCCACCCGATCACAAGGGCTGGCAAGGCTTTCGGAGCCCGGGGAGCGGACACCCGCACAAAGGGTGGCCAGGCGGCCCGGTCCGGGTTTTTTCTTCTTTTCTTCTTTCTTTCACGCGCCTGGTGGGCGGTGCCACCCGATCACAAGGGCTGGCAGGCTTTCGGAGCCTGGGGAGCGGACACCCGCACAAAGGGTGGCCAGGCGGCCCGGTCCGGGTTTTTTCTTCTTTTCTTCTTTCTTTCACACGCCTGGTGGGCGGTGCCACCCGATCACAAGGGCTGGCAAGGCTTTCGGAGCCTGGGGAGCGGACACCCGCACAAAGGGTGGCCAGGCGGCCCGGTCCGGGTTTTTTCTTCTTTTCTTCTTTCTTTCACACGCCTGGTGGGCGGTGCCACCCGATCACAAGGGCTGGCAAGGATTTCGGAGCCTGGGGAGCGGACACCCTCACAAAGGGTGGCCAGGCGGCCCGGTCCGGGTTTTTTCTTCTTTTCTTCTTTCTTTCACACGCCTGTTGGGCGGTGCCACCCGATCACAAGGGCTGGCAAGGCTTTCGGAGCCTGGGGAGCGGACACCCACACAAAGGGTGGCCAGGCGGCCCGGTCCGGGTTTTTTCTTCTTTTCTTCTTTCTTTCACACGCCTGGTGGGCGGTGCCACCCGATCACAAGGGCTGGCAAGGCTTTCGGAGCCTGGGGAGCGGACACCCGCACAAAGGGTGGCCAGGCGGCCCGGTCCGGGTTTTTTCTTCTTTTCTTCTTTCTTTCACACGCCTGGTGGGCGGTGCCACCCGATCACAAGGGCTGGCAAGGCTTTCGTAGCCTGGGGAGCGGACACCCTCACAAAGGGTGGCCAGGCGGCCCGGTCCGGGTTTTTTCTTCTTTTCTTCTTTCTTTCACACGCCTGGTGGGCGGTGCCACCCGATCACAAGGGCTGGCAAGGCTTTCGGAGCCTAGGGAGCGGACACCCTCACAAAGGGTGGCCAGGTGGCCCGGTCCGGGTTTTTTCTTCTTTTCTTCTTTCTTTCACACGCCTGGTGGGCGGTGCCACCCCATCACAAGGGCTGGCAAGGCTTTCGGAGCCTGGGGAGCGGACACCCGCACAAAGGGTGGCCAGGCGGCCCGGTCCGGGTTTTTTCTTCTTTTCTTCTTTCTTTCACACGCCTGGTGGGCGGTGCCAACCGATCACAAGGGCTGGCAAGGCTTTCGGAGCCTGGGGAGCGGACACCCTCACAAAGGGTGGCCAGGCGGCCCGGTCCGGGTTTTTTCTTCTTTTCTTCTTTCTTTCACACGCCTGGTGGGCGGTGCCACCCCATCACAAGGGCTGGCAAGGCTTTCGGAGCCTGGGGAGCGGACACCCGCACAAAGGGTGGCCAGGCGGCCCGGTCCGGGTTTTTTCTTCTTTTCTTCTTTCTTTCACACGCCTGGTGGGCGGTGCCACCCCATCACAAGGGCTGGCAAGGCTTTCGGAGCCTGGGGAGCGGACACCCGCACAAAAGGTGGCCAGGCGGCCCGGTCCGGGTTTTTTCTTCTTTTCTTCTTTCTTTCACACGCCTGGTGGGCGGTGCCACCCCATCACAAGGGCTGGCAAGGCTTTCGGAGCCTGGGGAGCGGACACCCGCACAAAGGGTGGCCAGGCGGCCCGGTCCGGGTTTTTTCTTCTTTTCTTCTTTCTTTCACGCGCCTGGTGGGCGGTGCCACCCGATCAGAAGGGCTGGCAAGGCTTTCGGAGCCTGGGGAGCGGACACCCGCACAAAGGGTGGCCAGGCGGCCCGGTCCGGGTTTTTTCTTCTTTTCTTCTTTCTTTCACGCGCCTGGTGGGCGGTGCCACCCGATCACAAGGGCTGGCAAGGCTTTCGGAGCCTGGGGAGCGGACACCCGCACAAAGGGTGGCCAGGCGGCCCGGTCCGGGTTTTTTCTTCTTTTCTTCTTTCTTTCACACGCCTGGTGGGCGGTGCCACCCGATCACAAGGGCTGGCAAGGATTTCGGAGCCTGGGGAGCGGACACCCTCACAAAGGGTGGCCAGGCGGCCCGGTCCGGGTTTTTTCTTCTTTTCTTCTTTCTTTCACACGCCTGGTGGGCGGTGCCACCCGATCACAAGGGCTGGCAAGGCTTTCGGAGCCTGGGGAGCGGACACCCGCACAAAGGGTGGCCAGGCGGCCCGGTCCGGGTTTTTTCTTCTTTTCTTCTTTCTTTCACGCGCCTGGTGGGCGGTGCCACCCGATCAGAAGGGCTGGCAAGGCTTTCGGAGCCTGGGGAGCGGACACCCGCACAAAGGGTGGCCAGGCGGCCCGGTCCGGGTTTTTTCTTCTTTCTTTCACACGCCTGGTGGGCGGTGCCACCCGATCAGAAGGGCTGGCAAGGCTTTCGGAGCCTGGGGAGCGGACACCCTCACAAAGGGTGGCCAGGCGGCCCGGTCCGGGTTTTTTCTTCTTTTCTTCTTTCTTTCACACGCCTGGTGGGCGGTGCCACCCGATCACAAGGGCTGGCAAGGCTTTCGTAGCCTGGGGAGCGGACACCCTAACAAAGGGTGGCCAGGCGGCCCGGTCCGGGTTTTTTCTTCTTTTCTTCTTTCTTTCACACGCCTGGTGGGCGGTGCCACCCGATCACAAGGGCTGGCAAGGCTTTCGGAGCCTGGGGAGCGGACACCCGCACAAAGGGTGGCCAGGCGGCCCGGTCCAGGTTTTTTCTTCTTTTCTTCTTTCTTTCACACGCCTGGTGGGCGGTGCCACCCGATCACAAGGGCTGGCAAGGCTTTCGGAGCCTGGGGAGCGGACACCCGCACAAAGGGTGGCCAGGCGGCCCGGTCCGGGTTTTTTCTTCTTTTCTTCTTTCTTTCACGCGCCTGGTGGGCGGTGCCACCCGATCACAAGGGCTGGCAAGGCTTTCGGAGCCTGGGGAGCGGACACCCGCACAAAGGGTGGCCAGGCGGCCCGGTCCGGGTTTTTTCTTCTTTCTTTCACACGCCTGGTGGGCGGTGCCACCCGATCACAAGGGCTGGCAAGGCTTTCGGAGCCTGGGGAGCGGACACCCTCACAAAGGGTGGCCAGGCGGCCCGGTCCGGGTTTTTTCTTCTTTTCTTCTTTCTTTCACACGCCTGGTGGGCGGTGCCACCCGATCACAAGGGCTGGCAAGGCTTTCGTAGCCTGGGGAGCGGACACCCTAACAAAGGGTGGCCAGGCAGCCCGGTCCGGGTTTTTTCTTCTTTTCTTCTTTCTTTCACACGCCTGGTGGGCGGTGCCACCCGATCACAAGGGCTGGCAAGGCTTTCGGAGCCTGGGGAGCGGACACCCGCACAAAGGGTGGCCAGGCGGCCCGGTCCGGGTTTTTTCTTCTTTTCTTCTTTCTTTCACACGCCTGGTGGGCGGTGCCACCCGATCACAAGGGCTGGCAAGGCTTTCGGAGCCTGGGGAGCGGACACCCGCACAAAGGGTGGCCAGGCGGCCCGGTCCGGGTTTTTTCTTCTTTTCTTCTTTCTTTCACACGCCTGGTGGGCGGTGCCACCCGATCACAAGGGCTGGCAAGGCTTTCGGAGCCTGGGGAGAGGACACCCGCACAAAGGGTGGCCAGGCGGCCCGGTCCGGGTTTTTTCTTCTTTTCTTCTTTCTTTCACACGCCTGGTGGGCGGTGCCACCCCATCACAAGGGCTGGCAAGGCTTTTGGAGCCTGGGGAGCGGACACCCTCACAAAGGGTGGCCAGGCGGCCCGGTCCGGGTTTTTTCTTCTTTTCTTCTTTCTTTCACACGCCTGGTGGGCGGTGCCACCCGATCACAAGGGCTGGCAAGGCTTTCGGAGCCTGGGGAGCGGACACCCGCACAAAGGGTGGCCAGGCGGCCCGGTCCGGGTTTTTTCTTCTTTTCTTCTTTCTTTCACACGCCTGGTGGGCGGTGCCACCCGATCACAAGGGCTGGCAAGGCTTTCGGAGCCTGAGGAGCGGACACCCTCACAAATGGTGGCCAGGCGGCCCGGTCCGGGTTTTTTCTTCTTTTCTTCTTTCTTTCACACGCCTGGTGGGCGGTGCCACCCCATCACAAGGGCTGGCAAGGCTTTCGGAGCCTGGGGAGCGGACACCCGCACAAAGGGTGGCCAGGCGGCCCGGTCCGGGTTTTTTCTTCTTTTCTTCTTTCTTTCACGCGCCTGGTGGGCGGTGCCACCCGATCACAAGGGCTGGCAAGGCTTTCGGAGCCTGGGGAGCGGACACCCGCACAAAGGGTGGCCAGGCGGCCCGGTCCGGGTTTTTTCTTCTTTTCTTCTTTCTTTCACACGCCTGGTGGGCGGTGCCACCCGATCACAAGGGCTGGCAAGGATTTCGGAGCCTGGGGAGCGGACACCCTCACAAAGGGTGGCCAGGCGGCCCGGTCCGGGTTTTTTCTTCTTTTCTTCTTTCTTTCACACGCCTGGTGGGCGGTGCCACCCGATCAGAAGGGCTGGCAAGGCTTTCGGAGCCTGGGGAGCGGACACCCACACAAAGGGTGGCCAGGCGGCCCGGTCCGGGTTTTTTCTTCTTTTCTTCTTTCTTTCACACGCCTGGTGGGCGGTGCCACCCGATCACAAGGGCTGGCAAGGCTTTCGGAGCCTGGGGAGCGGACACCCGCACAAAGGGTGGCCAGGCGGCCCGGTCCGGGTTTTTTCTTCTTTCTTTCACACGCCTGGTGGGCGGTGCCACCCGATCACAAGGGCTGGCAAGGCTTTCGGAGCCTGGGGAGCGGACACCCGCACAAAGGGTGGCCAGGCGGCCCGGTCCGGGTTTTTTCTTCTTTTCTTCTTTCTTTCACGCGCCTGGTGGGCGGTGCCACCCGATCAGAAGGGCTGGCAAGGCTTTCGGAGCCTGGGGAGCGGACACCCGCACAAAGGGTGGCCAGGCGGCCCGGTCCGGGTTTTTTCTTCTTTTCTTCTTTCTTTCACGCGCCTGGTGGGCAGTGCCACCCGATCACAAGGGCTGGCAAGGCTTTCGGAGCCCGGGGAGCGGACACCCGCACAAAGGGTGGCCAGGCGGCCCGGTCCGGGTTTTTTCTTCTTTTCTTCTTTCTTTCACGCGCCTGGTGGGCGGTGCCACCCGATCACAAGGGCTGGCAGGCTTTCGGAGCCTGGGGAGCGGACACCCGCACAAAGGGTGGCCAGGCGGCCCGGTCCGGGTTTTTTCTTCTTTTCTTCTTTCTTTCACACGCCTGGTGGGCGGTGCCACCCGATCACAAGGGCTGGCAAGGCTTTCGGAGCCTGGGGAGCGGACACCCGCACAAAGGGTGGCCAGGCGGCCCGGTCCGGGTTTTTTCTTCTTTTCTTCTTTCTTTCACACGCCTGGTGGGCGGTGCCACCCGATCACAAGGGCTGGCAAGGATTTCGGAGCCTGGGGAGCGGACACCCTCACAAAGGGTGGCCAGGCGGCCCGGTCCGGGTTTTTTCTTCTTTTCTTCTTTCTTTCACACGCCTGGTGGGCGGTGCCACCCGATCACAAGGGCTGGCAAGGCTTTCGGAGCCTGGGGAGCGGACACCCACACAAAGGGTGGCCAGGCGGCCCGGTCCGGGTTTTTTCTTCTTTTCTTCTTTCTTTCACACGCCTGGTGGGCGGTGCCACCCCATCACAAGGGCTGGCAAGGCTTTCGGAGCCTGGGGAGCGGACACCCGCACAAAGGGTGGCCAGGCGGCCCGGTCCGGGTTTTTTCTTCTTTTCTTCTTTCTTTCACACGCCTGGTGGGCGGTGCCACCCGATCACAAGGGCTGGCAAGGCTTTCGGAGCCTGGGGAGCGGACACCCGCACAAAGGGTGGCCAGGCGGCCCGGTCCGGGTTTTTTCTTCTTTTCTTCTTTCTTTCACGCGCCTGGTGGGCGGTGCCACCCGATCAGAAGGGCTGGCAAGGCTTTCGGAGCCTGGGGAGCGGACACCCGCACAAAGGGTGGCCAGGCGGCCCGGTCCGGGTTTTTTCTTCTTTCTTTCTTTCACACGCCTGGTGGGCGGTGCCACCCGATCACAAGGGCTGGCAAGGCTTTCGGAGCCTGGGGAGCGGACACCCGCACAAAGGGTGGCCAGGCGGCCCGGTCCGGGTTTTTTCTTCTTTTCTTCTTTCTTTCACATGCCTGGTGGGCGGTGCCACCCGATCACAAGGGCTGGCAAGGCTTTCGGAGCCTGGGGAGCGGACACCCGCACAAAGGGTGGCCAGGCGGCCCGGTCCGGGTTTTTTCTTCTTTTCTTCTTTCTTTCACACGCCTGGTGGGCGGTGCCACCCGATCACAAGGGCTGGCAAGGCTTTCGGAGCCTGGGGAGCGGACACCCTCACAAAGGGTGGCCAGGCGGCCCGGTCCGGGTTTTTTCTTCTTTTCTTCTTTCTTTCACACGCCTGGTGGGCGGTGCCACCCGATCACAAGGGCTGGCAAGGCTTTCGTAGCCTGGGGAGCGGACACCCGCACAAAGGGTGGCCAGGCGGCCCGGTCCGGGTTTTTTCTTCTTTTCTTCTTTCTTTCACACGCCTGGTGGGCGGTGCCACCCGATCACAAGGGCTGGCAAGGCTTTCGGAGCCTGGGGAGCGGACACCCGCACAAAGGGTGGCCAGGCGGCCCGGTCCAGGTTTTTTCTTCTTTTCTTCTTTCTTTCACACGCCTGGTGGGCGGTGCCACCCGATCACAAGGGCTGGCAAGGCTTTCGGAGCCTGGGGAGCGGACACCCGCACAAAGGGTGGCCAGGCGGCCCGGTCCGGGTTTTTTCTTCTTTTCTTCTTTCTTTCACGCGCCTGGTGGGCGGTGCCACCCGATCAGAAGGGCTGGCAAGGCTTTCGGAGCCTGGGGAGCGGACACCCGCACAAAGGGTGGCCAGGCGGCCCGGTCCGGGTTTTTTCTTCTTTCTTTCACACGCCTGGTGGGCGGTGCCACCCGATCACAAGGGCTGGCAAGGCTTTCGTAGCCTGGGGAGCGGACACCCTCACAAAGGGTGGCCAGGCGGCCCGGTCCGGGTTTTTTCTTCTTTTCTTCTTTCTTTCACACGCCTGGTGGGCGGTGCCACCCGATCACAAGGGCTGGCAAGGCTTTCGTAGCCTGGGGAGCGGACACCCTAACAAAGGGTGGCCAGGCGGCCCGGTCCGGGTTTTTTCTTCTTTTCTTCTTTCTTTCACACGCCTGGTGGGCGGTGCCACCCGATCACAAGGGCTGGCAAGGCTTTCGGAGCCTGGGGAGCGGACACCCGCACAAAGGGTGGCCAGGCGGCCCGGTCCGGGTTTTTTCTTCTTTTCTTCTTTCTTTCACACGCCTGGTGGGCGGTGCCACCCCATCACAAGGGCTGGCAAGGCTTTCGGAGCCTGGGGAGCGGACACCCGCACAAAGGGTGGCCAGGCGGCCCGGTCCGGGTTTTTTCTTCTTTTCTTCTTTCTTTCACACGCCTGGTGGGCGGTGCCACCCCATCACAAGGGCTGGCAAGGCTTTCGGAGCCTGGGGAGCGGACACCCGCACAAAGGGTGGCCAGGCGGCCCGGTCCGGGTTTTTTCTTCTTTTCTTCTTTCTTTCACACGCCTGGTGGGCGGTGCCAACCGATCACAAGGGCTGGCAAGGCTTTCGGAGCCTGTGGAGCGGACACCCTCACAAAGGGTGGCCAGGCGGCCCGGTCCGGGTTTTTTCTTCTTTTCTTCTTTCTTTCACACGCCTGGTGGGCGGTGCCACCCCATCACAAGGGCTGGCAAGGCTTTCGGAGCCTGGGGAGCGGACACCCGCACAAAGGGTGGCCAGGCGGCCCGGTCCGGGTTTTTTCTTCTTTTCTTCTTTCTTTCACGCGCCTGGTGGGCGGTGCCACCCGATCAGAAGGGCTGGCAAGGCTTTCGGAGCCTGGGGAGCGGACACCCGCACAAAGGGTGGCCAGGCGGCCCGGTCCGGGTTTTTTCTTCTTTCTTTCACACGCCTGGTGGGCGGTGCCACCCGATCACAAGGGCTGGCAAGGCTTTCGGAGCCTGGGGAGCGGACACCCTCACAAAGGGTGGCCAGGCGGCCCGGTCCGGGTTTTTTCTTCTTTTCTTCTTTCTTTCACACGCCTGGTGGGCGGTGCCACCCGATCACAAGGGCTGGCAAGGCTTTCGTAGCCTGGGGAGCGGACACCCGCACAAAGGGTGGCCAGGCGGCCCGGTCCGGGTTTTTTCTTCTTTTCTTCTTTCTTTCACACGCCTGGTGGGCGGTGCCACCCGATCACAAGGGCTGGCAAGGCTTTCGGAGCCTGGGGAGCGGACACCCGCACAAAGGGTGGCCAGGCGGCCCGGTCCAGGTTTTTTCTTCTTTTCTTCTTTCTTTCACACGCCTGGTGGGCGGTGCCACCCGATCACAAGGGCTGGCAAGGCTTTCGGAGCCTGGGGAGCGGACACCCGCACAAAGGGTGGCCAGGCGGCCCGGTCCGGGTTTTTTCTTCTTTTCTTCTTTCTTTCACGCGCCTGGTGGGCGGTGCCACCCGATCAGAAGGGCTGGCAAGGCTTTCGGAGCCTGGGGAGCGGACACCCGCACAAAGGGTGGCCAGGCGGCCCGGTCCGGGTTTTTTCTTCTTTCTTTCACACGCCTGGTGGGCGGTGCCACCCGATCACAAGGGCTGGCAAGGCTTTCGGAGCCTGGGGAGCGGACACCCTCACAAAGGGTGGCCAGGCGGCCCGGTCCGGGTTTTTTCTTCTTTTCTTCTTTCTTTCACACGCCTGGTGGGCGGTGCCACCCGATCACAAGGGCTGGCAAGGCTTTCGTAGCCTGGGGAGCGGACACCCTAACAAAGGGTGGCCAGGCGGCCCGGTCCGGGTTTTTTCTTCTTTTCTTCTTTCTTTCACACGCCTGGTGGGCGGTGCCACCCGATCACAAGGGCTGGCAAGGCTTTCGGAGCCTGGGGAGCGGACACCCGCACAAAGGGTGGCCAGGCGGCCCGGTCCGGGTTTTTTCTTCTTTTCTTCTTTCTTTCACACGCCTGGTGGGCGGTGCCACCCCATCACAAGGGCTGGCAAGGCTTTCGGAGCCTGGGGAGCGGACACCCGCACAAAGGGTGGCCAGGCGGCCCGGTCCGGGTTTTTTCTTCTTTTCTTCTTTCTTTCACACGCCTGGTGGGCGGTGCCACCCCATCACAAGGGCTGGCAAGGCTTTCGGAGCCTGGGGAGCGGACACCCGCACAAAGGGTGGCCAGGCGGCCCGGTCCGGGTTTTTTCTTCTTTTCTTCTTTCTTTCACACGCCTGGTGGGCGGTGCCAACCGATCACAAGGGCTGGCAAGGCTTTCGGAGCCTGGGGAGCGGACACCCTCACAAAGGGTGGCCAGGCGGCCCGGTCCGGGTTTTTTCTTCTTTTCTTCTTTCTTTCACACGCCTGGTGGGCGGTGCCACCCCATCACAAGGGCTGGCAAGGCTTTCGGAGCCTGGGGAGCGGACACCCGCACAAAGGGTGGCCAGGCGGCCCGGTCCGGGTTTTTTCTTCTTTTCTTCTTTCTTTCACGCGCCTGGTGGGCGGTGCCACCCGATCAGAAGGGCTGGCAAGGCTTTCGGAGCCTGGGGAGCGGACACCCGCACAAAGGGTGGCCAGGCGGCCCGGTCCGGGTTTTTTCTTCTTTCTTTCACACGCCTGGTGGGCGGTGCCACCCGATCACAAGGGCTGGCAAGGCTTTCGGAGCCTGGGGAGCGGACACCCTCACAAAGGGTGGCCAGGCGGCCCGGTCCGGGTTTTTTCTTCTTTTCTTCTTTCTTTCACACGCCTGGTGGGCGGTGCCACCCGATCACAAGGGCTGGCAAGGCTTTCGTAGCCTGGGGAGCGGACACCCGCACAAAGGGTGGCCAGGCGGCCCGGTCCGGGTTTTTTCTTCTTTTCTTCTTTCTTTCACACGCCTGGTGGGCGGTGCCACCCGATCACAAGGGCTGGCAAGGCTTTCGGAGCCTGGGGAGCGGACACCCGCACAAAGGGTGGCCAGGCGGCCCGGTCCAGGTTTTTTCTTCTTTTCTTCTTTCTTTCACACGCCTGGTGGGCGGTGCCACCCGATCACAAGGGCTGGCAAGGCTTTCGGAGCCTGGGGAGCGGACACCCGCACAAAGGGTGGCCAGGCGGCCCGGTCCGGGTTTTTTCTTCTTTTCTTCTTTCTTTCACGCGCCTGGTGGGCGGTGCCACCCGATCAGAAGGGCTGGCAAGGCTTTCGGAGCCTGGGGAGCGGACACCCGCACAAAGGGTGGCCAGGCGGCCCGGTCCGGGTTTTTTCTTCTTTCTTTCACACGCCTGGTGGGCGGTGCCACCCGATCACAAGGGCTGGCAAGGCTTTCGGAGCCTGGGGAGCGGACACCCTCACAAAGGGTGGCCAGGCGGCCCGGTCCGGGTTTTTTCTTCTTTTCTTCTTTCTTTCACACGCCTGGTGGGCGGTGCCACCCGATCACAAGGGCTGGCAAGGCTTTCGTAGCCTGGGGAGCGGACACCCTAACAAAGGGTGGCCAGGCGGCCCGGTCCGGGTTTTTTCTTCTTTTCTTCTTTCTTTCACACGCCTGGTGGGCGGTGCCACCCGATCACAAGGGCTGGCAAGGCTTTCGGAGCCTGGGGAGCGGACACCCGCACAAAGGGTGGCCAGGCGGCCCGGTCCGGGTTTTTTCTTCTTTTCTTCTTTCTTTCACACGCCTGGTGGGCGGTGCCACCCGATCACAAGGGCTGGCAAGGCTTTCGGAGCCTGGGGAGCGGACACCCGCACAAAGGGTGGCCAGGCGGCCCGGTCCGGGTTTTTTCTTCTTTTCTTCTTTCTTTCACACGCCTGGTGGGCGGTGCCACCCCATCACAAGGGCTGGCAAGGCTTTCGGAGCCTGGGGAGCGGACACCCGCACAAAGGGTGGCCAGGCGGCCCGGTCCGGGTTTTTTCTTCTTTTCTTCTTTCTTTCACACGCCTGGTGGGCGGTGCCAACCGATCACAAGGGCTGGCAAGGCTTTCGGAGCCTGGGGAGCGGACACCCTCACAAAGGGTGGCCAGGCGGCCCGGTCCGGGTTTTTTCTTCTTTTCTTCTTTCTTTCACACGCCTGGTGGGCGGTGCCACCCCATCACAAGGGCTGGCAAGGCTTTCGGAGCCTGGGGAGCGGACACCCGCACAAAGGGTGGCCAGGCGGCCCGGTCCGGGTTTTTTCTTCTTTTCTTCTTTCTTTCACACGCCTGGTGGGCGGTGCCACCCGATCACAAGGGCTGGCAAGGCTTTCGGAGCCTGGGGAGCGGACACCCGCACAAAGGGTGGCCAGGCGGCCCGGTCCAGGTTTTTTCTTCTTTTCTTCTTTCTTTCACACGCCTGGTGGGCGGTGCCACCCGATCACAAGGGCTGGCAAGGCTTTCGGAGCCTGGGGAGCGGACACCCGCACAAAGGGTGGCCAGGCGGCCCGGTCCGGGTTTTTTCTTCTTTTCTTCTTTCTTTCACGCGCCTGGTGGGCGGTGCCACCCGATCAGAAGGGCTGGCAAGGCTTTCGGAGCCTGGGGAGCGGACACCCGCACAAAGGGTGGCCAGGCGGCCCGGTCCGGGTTTTTTCTTCTTTCTTTCACACGCCTGGTGGGCGGTGCCACCCGATCACAAGGGCTGGCAAGGCTTTCGGAGCCTGGGGAGCGGACACCCTCACAAAGGGTGGCCAGGCGGCCCGGTCCGGGTTTTTTCTTCTTTTCTTCTTTCTTTCACACGCCTGGTGGGCGGTGCCACCCGATCACAAGGGCTGGCAAGGCTTTCGTAGCCTGGGGAGCGGACACCCTAACAAAGGGTGGCCAGGCGGCCCGGTCCGGGTTTTTTCTTCTTTTCTTCTTTCTTTCACACGCCTGGTGGGCGGTGCCACCCGATCACAAGGGCTGGCAAGGCTTTCGGAGCCTGGGGAGCGGACACCCGCACAAAGGGTGGCCAGGCGGCCCGGTCCGGGTTTTTTCTTCTTTTCTTCTTTCTTTCACACGCCTGGTGGGCGGTGCCACCCAATCACAAGGGCTGGCAAGGCTTTCGGAGCCTGGGGAGCGGACACCCGCACAAAGGGTGGCCAGGCGGCCCGGTCCGGGTTTTTTCTTCTTTTCTTCTTTCTTTCACACGCCTGGTGGGCGGTGCCACCCGATCACAAGGGCTGGCAAGGCTTTCGTAGCCTGGGGAGCGGACACCCGCACAAAGGGTGGCCAGGCAGCCCGGTCCGGGTTTTTTCTTCTTTTCTTCTTTCTTTCACACGCCTGGTGGGCGGTGCCACCCCATCACAAGGGCTGGCAAGGCTTTCGGAGCCTGGGGAGCGGACACCCGCACAAAGGGTGGCCAGGCGGCCCGGTCCGGGTTTTTTCTTCTTTTCTTCTTTCTTTCACACGCCTGGTGGGCGGTGCCACCCCATCACAAGGGCTGGCAAGGCTTTCGGAGCCTGGGGAGCGGACACCCGCACAAAGGGTGGCCAGGCGGCCCGGTCCGGGTTTTTTCTTCTTTTCTTCTTTCTTTCACACGCCTGGTGGGCGGTGCCAACCGATCACAAGGGCTGGCAAGGCTTTCGGAGCCTGGGGAGCGGACACCCTCACAAAGGGTGGCCAGGCGGCCCGGTCCGGGTTTTTTCTTCTTTTCTTCTTTCTTTCACACGCCTGGTGGGCGGTGCCACCCCATCACAAGGGCTGGCAAGGCTTTCGGAGCCTGGGGAGCGGACACCCGCACAAAGGGTGGCCAGGCGGCCCGGTCCGGGTTTTTTCTTCTTTTCTTCTTTCTTTCACACGCCTGGTGGGCGGTGCCACCCGATCACAAGGGCTGGCAAGGCTTTCGGAGCCTGGGGAGCGGACACCCGCACAAAGGGTGGCCAGGCGGCCCGGTCCGGGTTTTTTCTTCTTTTCTTCTTTCTTTCACACGCCTGGTGGGCGGTGCCACCCGATCACAAGGGCTGGCAAGGCTTTCGTAGCCAGGGGAGAGGACACCCGCACAAAGGGTGGCCAGGCGGCCCGGTCCCGGTTTTTTCTTCTTTTCTTCTTTCTTTCACACGCCTGGTGGGCGGTGCCACCCGATCACAAGGGCTGGCAAGGCTTTCGGAGCCTGGGGAGCGGACACCCTCACAAAGGGTGGCCAGGCGGCCCGGTCCGGGTTTTTTCTTCTTTTCTTCTTTCTTTCACACGCCTGGTGGGCGGTGCCACCCGATCACAAGGGCTGGCAAGGCTTTCGGAGCCTGGGGAGCGGACACCCGCACAAAGGGTGGCCAGGCGGCCCGGTCCGGGTTTTTTCTTCTTTTCTTCTTTCTTTCACACGCCTGGTGGGCGGTGCCACCCGATCACAAGGGCTGGCAAGGCTTTCGGAGCCTGGGGAGCGGACACCCTCACAAATGGTGGCCAGGCGGCCCGGTCCGGGTTTTTTCTTCTTTTCTTCTTTCTTTCACACGCCTGGTGGGCGGTGCCACCCCATCACAAGGGCTGGCAAGGCTTTCGGAGCCTGGGGAGCGGACACCCGCACAAAGGGTGGCCAGGCGGCCCGGTCCGGGTTTTTTCTTCTTTTCTTCTTTCTTTCACACGCCTGGTGGGCGGTGCCACCCCATCACAAGGGCTGGCAAGGCTTTCGTAGCCTGGGGAGCGGACACCCTCACAAAGGGTGGCCAGGCGGCCCGGTCCGGGTTTTTTCTTCTTTTCTTCTTTCTTTCACACGCCTGGTGGGCGGTGCCACCCGATCACAAGGGCTGGCAAGGCTTTCGGAGCCTGGGGAGCGGACACCCTCACAAAGGGTGGCCAGGCGGCCCGGTCCGGGTTTTTTCTTCTTTTCTTCTTTCTTTCACACGCCTGGTGGGCGGTGCATTCCGGAACTCTGAACATTCCGGAACTCTGAACATTCCGGAATTCCGAACATTCCGGAGCTCTGAACATTCCGGAACTCTGACCATTCCGGAATTCCGAACATTCCGGAACCTTGGTGCATTCCGGAACTCTGAACATTCCGGAACTCTGAACATTCCGGAATTCCGAACATTCCGGAACCTTGGTGCATTTCGGAACTCTGAACATTCCGGAACTCTGAACATTCCGGAATTCCAAACATTCCGGAACCTTGGTGCATTCCGGAACTCTGAACATTCTGGAACCTTTGTGCATTCCGGAACCTTGGTGCATTCCGGAACTCTGAACATTCCGGAATTCCGAACATTCCGGAACCTTGGTGCATTCTGGAACTCTGAACATTCCGGAATTCCGAACATTCCGGAACCTTGGTGCATTCCGGAACTCTGAACATTCCAGAATTCCGAACATTCCGGAACCTTGGTGCATTCCGGAACTCTGAACATTCCAGAACCTTGGTACATTCTGGAATTCCGAACATTCCGGAACCTTGGTGCATTCCGGAACTCTGAACATTCCGGAATTCCAAACATTCCGGAACCTTGGTGCATTCCGGAACTCTGAACATTCCGGAACCTTGGTACAATCCGGAATTCTGAACATTCCGGAACCTTGGTGCATTCCGGAACTCTGAACATTCCGGAACTCTGAACATTCCGGAATTCCGAACATTCCGGAACCTTGGTGCATTCCGGAACTCTGAACATATTTCTATGAAGTTGTACAAAAACGTTTTCTTTGGCCAAGACAGTGCGTTTCTCACTGTTACATGCATTTGAATGGGGAACTCGACCGAAACAAAGTATAGGTTTTCATTATGTGAATAACTTGGAAATCTTAGCTCAAACAGCTGCAAAACCTGTTTTCCCAGCACGGAGACCTTGAGTTCTATAAGATAAAGCCATAAACATGTTTGTCTGAGTCTTCTATCAAAAGTTACAGCTATTTATATGAAGTTGTACAAAAACGCTTTCTTTCGCCAAGACAGTGCGTTTCTCACTGTTACATGCATTTGAATGGGGAACTCCACCGAAACAAAGTATAGGTTTTCATTATGTGAATAACTTGGAAATCTTAGCTCAAACAGCTGCAAAACCTGTTTGCCCAGCACGGAGACCTTGAGTTCTATAAGATAAAGCCATATACATGTGTATCCGAGTCTTCTATCAAAAGTTACAGCTATTTATATGAAGTTGTACAAAAACGCTTTCTTTCGCCAAGACAGTGCGTTTCTCACTGTTACATGCATTTGAATGGGGAACTCGACCGAAACAAAGTATAAGTTTTCATTATGTGAATAACTTGGAAATCTTAGCTCAAACAGCTGCAAAACCTGTTTGCCCAGCACGGAGACCTTGAGTTCTATAAGATAAAGCCATAAACATGTGTATCCGAGTCTTCTATCAAAAGTTACAGCTATTTATATGAAGTTGTACAAAAACGCTTTCTTTCGCCAAGACAGTGCGTTTCTCACTGTTACATGCATTTGAATGGGGAACTCGACCGAAACAAAGTATAGGTTTTCATTATGTGAATAACTTGGAAATCTTAGCTCAAACAGCTGCAAAACCTGTTTTCCCAGCACGGGGACATTGGGTTGTATAAGATAAAGCCATAAACATGTGTATCCGAGTCTTCTATCAAAAGTTACAGCGATTTATATGAAGTTGTACAAAAACGCTTTCTTTCGCCAAGACAGTGCGTTTCTTATGATTACATGCATTTGAATGGGAAACTCGCCCGAGACAAAGTATAGGTTTTCATTATGTGAATAATTTTAAAATCTTAGCTCAAACAGCTGCAAAACCTGTTTTCCCAGCACGGGGACATTGGGTTGTATAAGATAAAGTCATAAACATGTGTATCCGAGTCTTCTATCAAAAGTTACAGCTATTTATATGAAGTTGTACAAAAACGCTTTCTTTCGCCAAGACAGTGCGTTTCTCACTGTTGCATGCATTTGAATGGAGTTCTCACACGAAACAAAAGTATAGCTTTTTATTTTGTGAATAACTTAAAAATCGTAGCTCACATAGCTTTAAAACTGTTTGCTCAACACGGGGATATTGAATTATATAAGATAAAGCCATAAATACGTATATCTGAGTTTCATATCAAAAGTTAGAGCTGTCTTCATGAAGTTGTAAACCCTTTATTTCGCCGAGACAGTGCGTTTCTGACTATTACATGCATTTGAATGGAGTTGTCGCACGAAACAAAGTATAGGTATTCATTTTGTGAATAACTTGAAAATCTTAGATCAAACAGCTGCAAAACCTGTTTGCTCAACACGCTGATATCAAACTTTATAAGATAAAGCCATAAATATGTGTATATGCGTCTTCTATCAAAAGTTACAGCTGTCTTGAATGAAATCATTATAGCAGCTTACCTCGATCATGTGGTAAACCTACGTGTCCTTCTACGGCAGGAGTAGTTGCCACAAACCTGCAAAACAAAGAGAAATGATCAGGTGCCATGGACAGATTTATACAGCCATAAGCAAGAGATTCGTCCTGCCTGTGGGCGTCAAACTGGACCCCCCCCCCCCCCTCCTTACTGTAACTATCAAAACTATCATAGTCTACAACTATCATCTCATATCAAAACTATTATAATCACATTATCTGACTTTATCAGTTATAACAATGAGAAACGGTAAACAATTTGGCAAATAAATGACTTATAATTGTGCTTACCTGGTCAAGATGATCCACAGTCCCTTTGCATTTGTTGCATTTGTTATAATCCAGGATGATGTGGGGCTTTCTCTGGTGCTCAATAAGACAACCTTTTTTCTTTGCTTGGGGATGTAGGAAAACCACAGCCTTGCCCCCCCTGTAGCGACCTGGACGGGAGAGACGATCATCGAATCTTACTGCCCGATTAATTTGCTCAAATCTTTTTTTTTTTTGACATGGTAGCAGGAAACAGAAGAGCCCTGTCTCCCCATTTCACAGGCTTGTTGTCGTTTCATGTTGAGACCTGTACAGGCCAGCCAGCATCACAAGCCCCATGTAAGCCTGCAACTCCTCATCTATGTCCTTCCAGTCTTTTACTGACCTGTTGCCCCTGCAGGTTGGTGAAATGCAGGATTAGCTGCATAATGTCCTCGGCAAAAAAAGATGGAAAGTGCTCACAGGGCTGCTGATCCTGCGAACTGCATAATGGGTTGGTCCTGGGGTTAAAATGGGAGGAGGAAAAAATGGCAGGACCTCTTCGTGTGTGGGTTGCCACATGATTTCTCCATTTTTAGATCTCCACTGGCCATCCTCCAGTCTTGTCTCTTCCTCCTGCTCTTCTTCCTCCTTCTCCTTCTCCTCCTCCTCACATGAGCTGCAAAGCTCCTCGGTGCCTGGCAAAAATTCTTCTTCGCTGTCAGAAGTATCTCCACTGCTTGTGGAGAGTGCAAAACTGCAGCAACAGCCTCCTCTAAACTGAGTGCACGCTTCATTGTGTCTGTGCAGAAATGACCACTCAGACCAGGCTGCAAAGTATTCTCATAGACTTCAAAGGTGCACCTGAATAAACATGCTATACCATACATCCAATAAGAGAGAGGAGGCACGTAAACGCACGCCTTTGATCTCTCCCCCCCCCCCACCCTATCTCTGTCTTTCTCTCTCTCTCACACACACACACACACACACACACACACACACACACACACACACACACACACACACACATGCAGATACACACACACACAATACCATTTTGTGGTGGTTAGCTGTTTTATTGTCATGCATTTTACAAGGTAAGATAACCATGTCCTGCATTCAAAACCACTGAAAATGTCTATGGTGGTGCTGTGCCTAATATTGTGCTGGTGTATGCTGGGTAATGGCACAGCTAGCGACTGGGTGACTTTATTCACCCGCTTCGGCTGTTATCAGTCCATACAATGGGCGTTATTAGCACAAATCAGTCCCATAGATATGGACCATCTCCTGCTAGATTGTTCAGAAGGTTGTTATCATCCATCCAGATGGAGGATCACTAACAGGAGCGTGGGAAGACTCCAGAATCCACTCTGGCTGCAATCCGGTGGATACAGCAGTGTTTACAGGTAATACCATTTAAACGGACAGCATTTATTAAAAGTCAGCGAGTGTCAATAATGTTAATGTAGTTATGTTAGTAATACATCGAGTGCTAATATAACAGCTTTAAGATGCATTTATAGATGTTATTACGTGTTTTACCGTCTTTATGGTGCTAGCTTAAAGTTATGGTGTAAACGTTAGCTTATATTGGAGTAAAGCTGTTACTGTTTAAACGATGTTAGCACAGAAATATTAGCTTCTGTCATGACTGACGAAGTTACTAGTTAATAAAGTTTCCAGTAAAGTGTTTAATCGCAGCCACAGACTGACAGCAAATATCTCGATTAGCTTCAGTGCATCTGTAATAAATATGTGCAAGTTTCAGTGCTTCGTTTAAACTGTATGATACTTATACTGACCCAGGGTCAGTGTAAAATACAATCCTAGCTGTGTGAATAAAGCCTGGCTCCTTTAATCCTGCATGAAAAACCTCAGGATGCAGGCTATTATTACTCTTTCCTGCTGGCACACCTGTCACACCTGAGAGTCAGCTAGAAACGTACAGTGACGTGGACATCATGCAAAGACTGCCAGACTCTGTAATGCTGCAAATGATCAGTGACTCAAGTTAACACTAAACTTTAAACGGTACCTCTGTGTCTCTGTGTGCTGAACATTTAGGATTGAGTCAGGCTGCATCTGTGTTAGTCCTCTGACAGACTGGTGAGCTGTCCAGGTGTGCTCTACCTATGACTACTGGGACAGGCTCTAGCTCCTGTAATAGAAATTTTCTGTTATTCTCATTTAAAGTATTTAAGTGCTTATGCATATGCTTAGTTGTGACACTGTTATAGACTGTTCAGTGAAAGTTTCTAAAACTAGATGAACTTACTTCAGCAGTTTGAGAAAACAACTCCCTTTACGGGTGCTGATAACGCCAAGGGCACAAAACAGCATAACCATTGATCCGTTAGGTTTCATAGCGAGACACGTGAAGTGGCAGAGCTGACATGACTGAACTGTGATGTTTGATGTGTGTTTGCTCTCCTGTGCGCAGTAATAAATAGCTTGATCACAGCTCTTTCTGTGTTGCAGACTTTATTTAATAAATTCCACGACCCCCCCCCCCTCCCCCCACCCTCCCACTGTGAACATGAATTGAATATTCAGAAGACATTTGTTTAAATAGTTCTAGAAATCTGAGCTGTTGGTGTGTCCTTGGATTGTGTGGTAATAATATTAGAGCTAGCAATCTTTCTTACTGAATCTCTTCTATGAGTCATGTTACCTGAGATTAATTCTATGTTTACCTGTCAGCCTGGACGAATGTGCTGTGTGAAGGAAATTAAATTAAATCAGATCTGAACATTTAAGGAACCTGTTCATATTTAATTGAAATATGAACCAGTGATTTTTTGATTGCTGATTCCAAGAGAGTCTTTGTGGAAATCCTGTTTGGCTTTTTGTTATTTTAATTCTCTTCTCTGTTTTCCAGAACAGTTCTCCACAGTCACTGTCCATATGGGTCAGTGGGACCAAGAAGCACTCTGCTAATGTGTGGACTCTGACCAGCAACATCCAGCAGGACCCAGACAGCGTTTTCTATCTCCCAGCTGGAGGTTTTTGTTTGTCTGTGACTGGAGAGTCAGATTTTTGTTGAGCTTCACACTTGCAGAGGTAAGTCAGTTTGCAGAGATCCCTCCCACCCTGGCTTTTATGTGCTAGATTTCTTATATGAAACAGTAATATTTCAGTGACTGCTGCTTATACCACAGGTTAATACACGCTACTGATCCCTGATAGGAGAATCATCAATTTTGCCAGCAAAGAAGCCTGGTGGATGTTTGTTTACAGTCTGATGATGGGACATCATGCTCTGCATCTTCAAAGTTTGCCTCCTCATTATTATTCATACCCAGTAATGTGAAGTATGCTCATATCTACTATAACTGAACCAACCTGGTGCTCTTCATTTATGGAGGCTGTTGAGTCTGAATGTTGGATGTTGTGTATCTCGTGTTCTCTGGGCTTTGTTGTCCTCAGTCTTTTTGCAGGATCAGAAAACAAAACCAGGAGGCGCGTAAATGTTTCTTCTCCATGATGTTTCTTCAAATGTTTCTTCTGGATGATGATATGACCGTGACACGGGATGCCACCTTTGGTCTTGTGATGAAGCAAAGCTCAGGAAGAAGTGGGATTAAATGGTACCCACATGTTGAGAAGGATGTACAGGGGCACCTGCAGCCAAATCCAAGCTTCAGCTTAGTTGTAGTTGCAGAACGCTATAGACTGAGACATCTAAGGCATCAAATGTTTGATTAAACGGATGAAAAAGAGAAGTTTTTTCCCTATAATTATCACTTCTTAAAATCTGTAGCAACTTCAAGTCTGAAAGCGTGCTGAGCATGCTCAGAATGTGACAATATATTTTTGTTCAATATTTAATTTCTTTCAGTTGCAATTGTTAAATGAAAAAAATATATATTCTTATAATTTAGCAAACGAATTTATCAAAAAAATATATATACATATATCTGTATTAGTTTTAATGAATTAATTTGACACCTGTATTGAAAATACCATATTGTATTCATACAGAATCAGTATGGTATCATTGTTTGTCTGTTCACTGATTGTTGAAACTAAGAGCTACTTTGATCTGTTTAGATCTAAAGTATCCAAAGTTGAGCTCTAATGTTTCTTCACCCCTGTGTGTGTTATATGTGATTCCTACATGCTGGCAGAGCAGAGCAGCAGTTTGTGCTCACAGATGGTGACGGTGTGGAGAGATGGTGGTGTTTCCTCAGAAGAACCAGCAGAGTCACAAAGGACACCAGTCCATCTCACCACCTTGACTTGCTGACTGATGTTCGTCTGCACTGCACAGAGGAAATCAACTGACCGAGGTTTGTCCAGTGACGTGTTATGAAATGTATATTTGTTTTATGCTTACAGTTATGTTTTTCTTGACAGAGGCTCTGCAGAGGTTAGACAAAGCAGAGAAAATATGTGCTTTACATTTTACTGTGATTTATTGAGATATTTGTTGCCTGATGTTCAGCAGGAATGGAGAAATAGAATCAAAGGGAGATAATTTTGCTGTTTTTGTAATGATGTAAGTAAATCTTCAATATTATTTATTTGCTTGGTTATATTAGGAGTGTTTCTGAGTGAGGGGGAGAGGAGTCATCATCCAGGTAAAGTGACGTGGATCAGTGGATACACGTGTCTCCCCTTTAAAGGAGACAATCCAAGTCATCCTTAAATGTTAGTGCTTTCAAATACACAAACATTTTTAAAGGACAAAAATGAACATCCAACTTTGACTGTAATACAAAATAAATCTTTGCATGTGTGTTTTCAAACTCTCAGATGGGCAGTATATCAGTCTTGGACTGTCTAACCTGCCGGAGCAGCACTGAATTACCACCGCACACGAGCATGTTCCTGCAACATTCAGCATCTGATCTGTCATCTGTGTGCTTCTGCTTTTGGTAAGTAGAGTTACCCAACTCCAGTAACTCTAAACACATGCCAATAAATTGTATGCAAAGAGTCATTCAGGTCACTACAGAACCCAGAGTCTTCATCATTAAATCTCTGGTTGCTTCATTTTTCTATCCTATACCAGATATTTTAAAGGTTAGCTTAGGTAAAGTTCCATTCTCATGGTGAGGCAAAGTGCTTTATGTGTGTGTCATGAACGGCTATAAAAGGCCTATAATTAAAGAACAAAGCGGGGTTTGAGTTCGAGTTGCGGCAGAATGTCACTACTTGTAAATGGAACGCAGCCTTCCTACGGCGGACAGCTAATAACAGGAATCGGACGCGGTCCAGCCAAGTCCACAGCAACCACCATAGCAACCACCTAGCATGACCTTAAAAACATATTCTGTCTTCATAACTATCAAAAACGTGAAATGATTTGCAGAGTGTGAAAGTGTTACAGCTGCAGAGAGCTATGGCGGTATCTTTGGAAGCTGTTTACACAGCTAATAATATACGATGTAACCATGGAGACAGTCAGTCACATGAGCTAGCGGTGCATTTTTACTACAGTAAATAAGGTGATTGTGTGCACAGCATCCACACTCTGCAGGGGGTAAAGACATTACTTCAATATTGTTTTATATTGATATATATTTGCCTTCTGTTGACCATCACCTCAGGTTCACCATTACAGTTTCAGCATACAGATGCACACTGTCTAAACACATTCAAAAACTCATGTCTCAGGAATAAGCACAGCTGTTCATGTTTGTCATTAGAGTTTTATTTGTAAGAAAATTATGAACTTCATATTGTGCATTAAATAAAAGAACATTTCACAACTCTGAGTCAACAGAAACAGGTAACAGAAATGTCTCTAATGTAGACATGTACAGTGTAGTGTAAGCATTAAAAGATCATAAAGGAAACACTAACATTTATGTGAAACTAATTGTAATAAAAAATGAGCAGGTGCTTTATAGATTTAAAAGAAAGAATCTGAAAACAACACTTTTTTGGTCTAAGTGATCAAAGTAGAAAACAGAACTGATGTTCAAGAACAAACCGTAGCTGAACTAATATTACACATCTCCATTGTTGTGGTGAACAGACATGTTGCTTTTAAAACCACATGCAGTGTGTGACCATGACTGTTCACTGAGACCATGAACGCCACTTCGCTGAAACCTTCTTCTTCTTCTTCTTGCCATTAAATTGGAAGTAGAAGCAGCACGAGCTGATTTGATCTACTGAAAGGAAAAAGCAGAACATCTGAGTTGAAACCAGTCAGCTGAAATCATTAAGACAGGAACAAATTCAATGCAGTGTCTCAAGTGGCTTAGCCTGTTACAACTGTTGATACAAGCTAAATACGGTTAACACACAGTGTCAGGGAGCTCCAGTGTGGGAACTACTGGCTTTAGGTTTGTAGTCATTTAACTTTCATCCATTCATTCATTTAATTCAGGAGGAAGAAATGCCAGGTTGGTGCAGGCTGGTTACATGCATTTGGTCCCATGCTGTCTTGAATTAAATGACTTGGTTCATTTTATGGCTGGGCTGTATGTGGGGTTATATCATGTTATTTGGGCAGGAGTACCTGTCCCCTGTTAGACTTAGAAAGTTTCTCCATAAGTAGAGTTTCTAACTCTTATAGCACATCTGTGGCTGACAGCTTTTTGGTGGCTCTTTTTACTCCACACTGGTTGTGAGTGTGTAAATAGCCCCACTAGTTCTTTTGGGTTGCAGTTAACTAGGGAGGAAGGGGTGGGTATGCCATGATTAGGTGAATAACAATTATATGGGATACATAAATTTCACAATGCATGCATATATCGCTATCAATTAAACCTGGCCTGAGGGCTGCCATTTTTTACATTCAGTTCTCTTAGAATCAGAATCAGAATCAGAATGGGTTTATTGCCAGATGTTGAGGTTTACAACATTAGGAAATTGCTGCGGTGCTTCAGTGCAGACAATAAGAATTAAAGTGCTATGTAGAAAGAAAGATATGTGCATGAGATATACATGAGATATATACATGAGAATAAGAATTATGAGTGCTACGTAGAAAGATATATACATGAGTGCAGGTGGTGATCAGTGCCAAACATGAAATGATGCAGTGACACAGCGTAGGGTCATGTGTTAGTGGCGGGGACAGTCATGTAGTTATTGTTCATGTGTCCAACAGCAGAGGGGAAGAAACTGTTCTTGTGGCGAGAGGTTCTGGTGTGAATGGACCGGAGCCTCCTGCCTGAGGGGAGCAGGTCAAACAGACTGTGTCCAGGGTGAGAAGGGTCAGCTGAGATCCGGGCTGCACGCCGCAGTGTCCTGGAGGTGTACAGGTCCTGCAGAGATGGGAGTCTGCAGCCAATCACCTTCTCAGCAGAGCGCACAACACGCTGCAGTCTCTGTTTGTCCCTGATAGTGGCTCCAGCGTACCACACGGTGATGGAGGAGGTGAGGATGGACTCGATGATTGCAGTGTAGAATTGCATCATCGTCCGTGTTGGCAGGTTGAATTTCTTCAGCTGCCTCAGGAAGTACATCCTCTGCTGGGCTTTCTTGATGACGGAGGTGATGGTGGGCTCCCACTTCAGGTCCTGGGTGATGGTGGTACCCAGGAAGCGGAATGAGTCCACAGAGGTGATGGGGGTGTCAGTCAGGATGATGGGGGGGAGTGGGGCTGTGTGCTTCCTGAAGTCCACAATAATCTCCACTGTCTTCTGGGCATTCAGCACCAGGTTTTTGTGGCTGCACCAAGACACCAGACGTTCAACCTCCCTCCTGTAGGCAGACTCGTCCCCGTCCGAGATGAGCCCAATGACGGTGGTGTCATCTGCGAACTTGATTAGCTTGACAGACTGGTGGGTGGAGGTGCAGCAGTTGGTGTACAGGGAGAAGAGCAGAGGAGAAAGAACACAGCCCTGAGGGGAGCCGGTGCTGATGGTCCGGGAGTCCGAGACATTCTTTCCCAGCCTCACGTGCTGCTTCCTGTCCGTCAGGAAGTCAGTGATCCACCGGCAGATGGGATCAGGCACATTCATCTGGGAAAGCTTGCCTCGGAGATGGTCTGGAACAGGGGTGCCCAATCCCGGTCCTCGAGAGCTACCGTCCTGCAGCTTTTAGATGCATCCCTACTCCAACACAGCTGAATCAAATGGTTTGATTACCTCTTCAGCATGCCATCGTGTTTGGCAAAGGCCTGATAACAAGCCATTCATTTGATTCAGCTGTGTTGGAGTAGGGATGCATCTAAAAGCTGCAGGACGGTAGCTCTCGAGGACCGGGATTGGGCACCCCTGGTCTGGAAGGATGGTGTTGAAGGCAGAGCTGAAGTCCACAAACAGGATCCTGGCGTAGGTTCCTGGGGAGTCCAGATGCTGCAGGATGAAGTGTAGGGCCATGTTGATGGCGTCGTCTACAGACCTGTTGGCTCTATATGCAAACTGCAGGGGGTCCAGGAGGGGGGCCGTGAGGGTCTTGAGATGGGAGAGAACTAGGCGCTCAAATGACTTCATGACCACAGATGTCAGAGCCACGGGTCTGTAGTCATTTAGTCCAGTGATCCTAGGTTTCTTGGGGACAGGGATTATGGTAGAGGACTTGAAGCAGGCAGGCACATGACATGCCTGCAGTGAGGAGTTGAAGATGCCAGAAAACACTGGGGCCAGCTCGTTTGCACAGTGTCTGAGGGTGGCAGGAGACACACCGTCTGGGCCGGGAGCTTTCCGAGCATTCAGACTCCTAAACTGCTTCCTCACATCTGCTTCATGAATATGAAGAGTTGTGGTCGGAGGAGGTGGTGTGAAATCCTCTTTTGTGTGGGGTGAGGGGGCGGGTGTTGCAGGTGAACAGTTTGAAGGTGGTGATGGCTCTATGGAGGGGGGAGAGGTGGGGGAATGAGTGTCCAAAGTGCCTCTATTGTTGGGGTCGTTGGAGGTGTGAAGGCTGCCTGATGGCTCGTCAAAACGACAGTAGAAGTCGTTAAGGGTGTTGGCTAAGAGCAAGTCATCAGTGGAGTGGGGGGTTTTAGGCTTGTAGTTTGTAATATTCCTAAAACCTTTCCACACAGAGGCCGAGCCATTCTCTGAGATCTGCTGCTGCATCTTCTCAGAGTGCTGATGTTTGGCAATGTCCACTTCTTTAGTGAACCTGTACTTGGCCTCTCTGTAGCAGTCCCTGTCTCCGCTTCTGAACGCCTTACTCTTTTCCAGCCACAGCTTTTTGAGTTTAGGGGTAAACCAGGGTTTGTCATTGTTATAACTCACCCTGGTGCGTGATGGCACAATGCTGTCCTCACAGAAGTGGATATAGGAGGTGACAGTGTCCGTAAACTCGTCCAAGCTGTTAGAAGCAGCCTTCATTGTGTCCCAGTCTGTGGTCTCCAAACACGTGCGAAGCTCCTCCACAGCCTCGTTGCTCCACAGTTTTTTGGTCCTCACGACAGGTTTGGAGAGCTTCAGCCTCTGTCTGTACGTGGGGATCAGGTGGATCATGACGTGGTCAGAAAGTCCGAGTGAAGCGCGCGGCACGGCGCGATAGGCCCCGCTGATCGTGCTGTAGCAGTGGTCCAATGTCCTCTCCTCTCTGGTTGGGCATTTAATATACTGCTTGTATTTCGGAAGCTCATGGCTCAGATTGGCTTTGTTAAAGTCCCCAAGAGCAATGATGAGAGAGTCCGGGTATGTCCGCTCCGTGTGGAGAATCTGCTCTGCGAGTGCGCACTGAGCTGCTTGCGCATCCGCGTCTGGCGGGATGTAAACAGCGGCCAGGATGAATGAAGCAAACTCCCACGGAGAATAAAACGGTTTGCAGTGAATAAAATACTAATAAAATACTTTTCTGCACATTCCAGCACATAATATATATATATATATATATATATATATATATATATATATATATATATATATATTTTTTTTTTTTTTGTGTTTACACTCACTCTTTCAGATGCAAGTAAAACACAGCAGAAAATACATAAAGTCAAAGACTAGCGGTCCTTTTGCTCTATTTTCACCTGTAAAGCAGGAGTAGGTTAGGCGGAGGTTTATCCTGGTGCAGGTGTGCCGCAGCGGTCAGTGGAAGAATCCGTGGATTTCTCTGTGAGTTTCCCATTACGTCGTAGCGCACTCCCGGTGCTTGCTTGGAAGTTTAGGGGGGTTTTTTTGCTGTAAAAAGAAGTTTTCTTCCCATGCACAACTGACACTAATGTTTTTGTCACTTTTTATGGAATTAAACTCAATGTAAGGTCAGTACTTCCACGCTTTAAACGCTGCACCCTCATACTCTCTCCCGCACTTGATATATTATCCATTGTTGCTCTGCACACAGCGGTTGTCACGAACATCGCACTCGCTTACGTCACTGTCATGAGACATTCTTGCAAAAAAATCACGGTTTTACTAACACAGTAACGCAGCGTTCCTACGGGAAAGTAACGGTAATCTAATTACTGTTTTTGCAAGAGTAATCCCTCACTTTACTCGTTACTTGAAAAAAGTAATTGGATTACAGTAACGCGTTACTGCCCATCTCTTCATGACAGTGGTGGTGGGAAGTCGGTTTTTTGTCAAGTAGTTTTAAACTTCTTTTATAAATGTTTTCAATAGTTTTAAGTGTTGTTGGACAAGCAAGTGACCAGGACGTCAAACAATAGTCCATATGAGAGATGATCATTGAGTAAAAATACGTTTTTGCAACATTCATATTTAAATTATTACGTATATGATTAAAATTTCGATTATTAAATTTAAGTACCTGGGACACTTTATTTATGTGACTCTTGAAGGATAATGTTGGGTCTAGAATGACCCCAAGATATTTAAATTCTGGAGCTAATTCAAGCTCTACTCCATCCAGGAATATGTTTGACTGCTTCAAGTTTAAGGGGCGTTTTGAAAAATACATACAGACAGTTTTTGAGGTGTTCAACATTAGGCATGAGTCCTCCAGCCAGCTATGCATTAATGCTAAAGCAGCTGTTAGATCTTTTGCCACCTGCTGGACACTATTTGCTTGGGTATATATAACTGCATCATCCGCATACATTTGAGTAAATATATTTGGACAGACTTCAGGTAAGTTATTGATAAAAAGAGACAACAATAAGGGCCCAAAAACAGATCCTTGAGGAACCCCTGTATCTAAATATGGAGATTTAACCCCATCCAACACCACACACTGTTTCCTGTGTGAGAGATATGAGGCAAACCACTGAAGAGCCTGACTGGAGATATTAAACTGAGTCAATCTGGACAACAATATTTTATGGTTTACAGAGTCGAAAGCCTTCTTTCGATAATAATAAAATGATTAAAAAGCTGTTACGAGTTCAAAATTGGGGATGGAGACAAGAGAAAAAACCACAATAACAACACTGGTCCGGCTGGGTTAAGTCAAACGATGATTTTAATGAACACACGCGTGGGAGATGGACACCGTACGCAGACAGCCTCAGATCTCAAAATGGTGGAGCATTGATCAAACTTTTATAGCCTCTGGTGCCCCCACCTTATCATAAAAGCCTAAACATTCACATGCTTTTCTCTCACACAGCGCCTAAGCTATGACCTTGGCTCCCTGTTTATCTGCTCCTGCTGAGATGGGGCAGAAAACTCCAGTATATTCTGTTCTCTTCTAATCAGACAAATAAGGCAATGACTTTCTGCGAACAGTATTTCTTATAACTCAGCAGTATAATGCATCATAAAACAATATCATTCATCCACAATAAATCAGCAGTCTAATGTAATGCAAATCAGTTTAACTAATGCAATAGTTATCAGCTTCTTCTAATTCAGGAGAATAATGCAAACTAAAACTACATAATAATTCACAATCTTTAATTAGGGGTATAACATGGCATAAAATAATATTATAATCTAACACTGACTGGAGATATTAAACTGAGTCAATCTGGACAACAATATTTTATTGTTTACAGAGTCGAAAGCCTTCTTTCGATAATAATAAAATGATTAAAAAGCAGAGCTCAGAGTGGTAGAATGGTCAAACATGGATCCACGGGTGGTTCAACTGCATTTGGTGACGTGACTAAAGCAAATCTTTCAAATAATCCCACCATCAACGGCATGTTGTCTCCTTTACTACGGTTACTTTACTTGGTCACCGTGTGAATTTCTTTGAAATGAACCAAATTCTTTTATTTGTTGGTTGTTGCATATTTAACCTCTACAGTCAGGAAAGGAGGAGATGAGGCCTCAACAATGTTGGGTTGTAGCTGCGGTTCATGTTAGAGTGAGTGTCCATGGAATAAATGTAAGTCAGTGAACTGGAAACATGACTGTGTTAAAACTTTTGTTTCCTTTTTATAATGAGTCCAATCAAAGGTGTACAGAAGTATCTCCACTTTGACTTTTCTGTGTCACCATCAGAGCTTCTGCACAGTGTGGAGAAAGATCCAGAAGCAGAGCTGGACTGCAGACAGCCAGTCAGAGCAGCTGTGTACAAAGTAAGACTGAACATCTGTCTGCTGATGGACTCATTTCTGAAAACTGGACTTCTTGTGTTGTTCAGACATTGAAGAGTTTTCTTTCTCTTTAGTATCATTGTTTTTCTTTCTTTCAGCAGATGTTGGTCTGCAGGAGGATTTAGATGAACATAAGATCAGTCTGAGGAGGAGATGTGAACGTGTGACTGAAGGAAGTGATGAAACAGGAAGTAGAACCCTCCTCAACACCATCTACACTGAGCTCTACATCACAGAGGGACAGAGTGAAGAGGTTCATACCCAACATGAGGTGAGGCAGCTGGAGACAGCTTCCAAGATGGACGCCCTCCATGACGCTCCAATCAGGTGCCAGGACATCTTTAAAGCCTTACCTGACCAACAGAGACCCATCAGAGTGGTTCTGACCAACGGCGTGGCTGGTGTTGGAAAAACCTTCTCAGTGCAGAAGTTCACTCTGGACTGGGCAGAGGGCTTGGAGAACCAACATGTCAGTGTGGTGGTTCTGCTTTCATTCAGGGAGCTGAACCTGATCAGAGATGAGCAGTACAGTCTTCTGGAGCTGCTCCATGTTTTCCATCCAACATTACAGAAGGTCACAGCAGAGAAGCTGGCTGTCTCTCAGCTTTTGTTCATCTTTGACGGCCTGGATGAAAGCAGACTTTCATTGGATTTCACCAACAGGAAGCTGCTGTCTGATGTCACACAGAAGTCATCAGTCAGCCAGCTGCTGACAAACCTCATCCAGGCGAATCTGCTTCCCTCGGCTCTCGTCTGGATAACTTCCCGACCTGCAGCAGCCAATCAGATCCCTCCTACATGTGTTGACAGGCTAACAGAAGTACGAGGCTTCACTGATGCCCAGAAGGAGGAGTACTTCAGGAGGAGATTCAGTGATGAAGAGCTGTCCAGCAGAATCATCTCCCACATGAAGACATGCAGGAGCCTCCACATCATGTGTAGTATCCCAGTCTTCTGCTGGATCACTGCTACAGTTCTGGAGCACATGTTGACTACAGAAAGGAGAGGAGAGCTGCCCAAGACCCTGACTGACATGTACTCACACTTCCTGCTGGTTCAGACAAAGAGGAAGAAGAACAAGTACCATGAGGGACATGAGACGAGTCCACAGGAGCTGACGAAGGCTGACAGGAAAGTTCTTCTGAAGCTGGGGAGGCTGGCGTTTGAACATCTGGAGAAAGGAAACATCATGTTCTACCAAGAAGACCTGGAGCAGTGTGGTCTGGATGTGATAGAGGCCTCGGTGTACTCAGGAGTTTGTACAGAGATCTTCAAAAGAGAGTGTGTGATCTTCCAGAAACCAGTCTACTGCTTTGTTCATCTGAGCATTCAGGAGTTCCTGGCTGCTGTCTACATGTTCCACTGTCACACCAACAGGAAGACAAAGGTGCTGAAGATGTTTCTAAAATCAAAATCTTTGACCAAGATGATTTCCAGTGTTTTTGATAACAAAGATCTCCAGTTACTTGATGTATTTCTGAGGAGAGTCATGGAGAAATACCTCCAGAGTAAAAATGGCCACCTGGACCTGTTTGTTCGCTTCCTTCATGGCCTCTGTCTGGAGTCCAACCAGACACTCTTAGTAGGTCTGATGGGTCAGACAGAGAACAGTCCAGGAACCATCCAGAGAGTCATCAACAACCTGAAGTGGATGAACAGTTATGGAATCTCTCCTGACAGCAGCATCAACATCTTCCACTGTCTGATGGAGATGAACGACCTCTCAGTACATCAGGAGATCCAAGAGTTCCTGAAGTCAGAGAACAGATCAGAGAAGGAACTCTCTGAGATCCAGTGCTCAGCTCTGGCCTTCATGCTGCAGATGTCAGACGAGGTTCTGGATGAGTTGGACCTGCAGAAGTACAACACATCAGAGCAGGGACGACAGAGACTGATTCCAGCTGTGAGGAACTGCAGAAAAGCTCGGTGAGTCCAGATGTGATCATTAACATCATTGATCAGTGTAGGTTAGTAGTTTAATTTAGAAAATAAAATCAGATTGTAACCACAAAGTGTTTGTGTCCGTACGCTGCAACCTTCCACACCATTCCTTTATTGTACAGACTCAGCAGCAGCTCCATGGATCCCAAATCCAAGAGTGGAGAACAGATTTGAAGTGTGTCACATCCATGCAGTCACAGCTGTTTCCACCATGTTTCCACTGATATTAATCCTGTTCAGTGACACGTTTCATATCAGTGAATATGTTCTTTAGGACGTCCACTGACATGTTTAAGTGTCCTGCTGGAAATCACTCAAATCATCCATGAAATCCATGAAAAATCCTTTTAGTATTTTTAAGTTCACCCTCTGTCCTCTCTCTCTCTCCATCCTCCTCACTGCTTCTTTCACTGATAATCACACAAACATCGTATTCAGCTACAAAATAACACAATAATATCATCTGATCATCATTATTATAAGAGCAGGATCCATATTTGATATCAGAGTAACACACTGCTTGGTTATGTGCAGCCATCATCAGTGACTGTCGGTCAAACAGAAGCTCTCTGATTGGTTGCTGACCTTGGTCACCTGTCCACTCTCACCTTTTTGTGTTTGCTCTCTCTTTGCTGTCTCCATCCTCTCTCTCCTTTCTCTCCCTCTCTGTCTTTGTACGTCACTCAGGTCCAATGGAAACAGTGACATTTACAAACCAATCAAAGACAAACTGATCCATGTCAGGTTATAACAATATTCAAAGTGAATACAGGCTGCTGCTGGACACAGACAGGTAACATCATTTTGACTTGCTGTCACCTGGATCTGGACTCATAAACACTGAAGCCCTGAACAGGAATACAAATCATTTTCTGCCAACTAGCGACACACCAGCAGATAATGGCTCAGAAAGCTAAAATGAGCCAATCATTTCTGTGTTTAGTTCCCCTGAAATCAGATCTGATATCAGCAGCTCTGAGTTCATTCATCATTATTGTCCAGTGATGAGATTTCTGCTCCGTTTGGTAACAGTCAGCAGGTTTTTCCTGCGTGTGGATGTGAACAGTCGTACCTGACAGCAGGTAGCAAACAAAGATCATCTTTCCAGCTGGAACTCTTCACTGAGCTGAACTCATTCAAAATGTTCTGGAGTCAAAACAGGAAACAGTCCAAATGTGTGTCTTCACTCTGACGCTGGATCAGATCTCAGTGACAGACTGTGGACATTATGGAAGCCTAAATGTGACACCATCTTCCTCCTTCATCTGCAGATTAAAGCCAAACAAAGATTCTCATTAAAAGTCTGCAGGTCTGAGAGAGACTCAATCGTTGTGTCATGTCAAACACAGTAAGAGGAGCTGAAGCACAGATGTGAAGAGCAGATTCATCAGATTATGACCTCACTCTGTTTTGTCTTCATATACATTCAGTCTGTGTTTATAATGCAGATTTTCTGCTTTTATAATAACACATTTTATATTTTCTATCATCACAGACTGACTCAGTGTGGACTCTCAGAGTCTCACTGTGAAGTTGTGGCCTCAGCTCTGAAGTCCAACCCCTCCCATCTGACAGAGCTGGACATGAGTAAAAACTACAACCTGCAGGATTCAGGTGTGAAGCTTCTGTGTGCTGGACTGGAGAGTCCAAACTGTCGACTGGAGACTCTGAGGTGAGTTCACTGACTGCGGCTGTTGTAGTTTTTCTATATTTCAGGTCTTTGATGTTTGAAACTTTCTTTAGTTCCTAAATGTTCAGGATGTGTCTGAAGACAAATGTGAAGAAGTTTGAGTGCTTTAAGAAATGTTGTCTTTCCAAACGACTGAACAACAGTTTTTCCTTTTGGCTCCAAACAGAAGTGACAGACTTGAGCAGGGTTCATTTAAAGGCTGACAGAAGTGGAGTGGTGACGGGGAGATGTTTGACAGGACAGTGTTTCAGCCTCCACAGGGTCATGTTGTGCTCCATCAGTCAGTGAAGATGAAGTCAGTGCTGATGAGGCTGTAGAGTGTGTGAGGGATGTGAATGAGGATGATGAAGATCTGATGATAGCAGATAAAAACAGGCTGCAGAGACTTTGAGCCATACAGGGCACACAGTGTGTGTACAGAACAGCTGAAATCATTATGGAGGCCTCACTGGGATATGGGAGCATCACAGTACAGCTTCAGTGAAGCATTAAAGTCTCTGATATGAGATGAGAAATGAAGCAGCCAGAGCTTTTTCATGAGTGGAAATCCACTGTGACTGTGAGCTGCTGCTACAGCCTCCAGATTAGCCAGCAGCTCATCCTGCTGAACATTGTCTCACCAACTTTAATGGAAGTGTGATGTTTTCAGCTGGAGTGATGGTCAGGGTGGCCTCCCTCTCCTCTTCTTCTCCTCTTCCTCTTTCATTTGTAAAGCCACTTCTGCTGCTTTCATTCATTTGGAAGTCCTGTAGCTGAGTTTGGGAGAGACTAACAGCCTCGGCAGCAGAGGGGAGAAAGGCTGTAACACCACCACTTTACTCTGTTCTACCTGTCACATCATTTTATCAGGAAACAAATATGCTCATGTTTTTACTATGTTTGTCTTGAAGATGTAAGAAGATCACATGGTGCTTTTTATTATTGTGTTGGGTTGTTTCCTGTCTCTTGGATGGAGCCCAGCTGTGCGTGGCCCCTGGGCCTGTGGTCAGAGTGTGTGCTGGATAATCCGGCCCAGGATGAGGCCAAACTGACATGGGATGAAATGTCTGTCACATAATTGAGCTTAGTGTAGTTTCATTTCTTTACAATTTAAAAACAACCAAAACTTGTTTCTGTCTTTTCTATGTTATACTGTAGACTTTCTTTGATACTGTGTCCAAAAGGAGCAGCTTTTACTTTGAAGGGGAGGCATCTCTGTTTCCTCTTCAGGTTGGATGAAGGAAGCAAATTAGTGTGTGATGTTCTTTCAGTGTTGCACTTTGTAGACGCTCCCTGAGCACTGGTCTCACAGCCAGCTGCACATAGAGACCAGTGTTGTTAGTCCAGGGGCCCGTTCTTCGTACGTCGCTTACTACATCCAAGATCAAATGACACATCCAAGACCAAATCATCGCGCTAACCGTGAGCTCGCTAATCTGGTTCTCCGAACACACCTGCTGTTGACGATTAGTACAGCTGGATGAAGTAATGTGAGATCACTGAGTGTCGTAAAAGGGGCTACGCATCGATAGTAGAAACATTGATCGGCAACCCTCTGATTGGTTGGCGAAAATGTCGAAGGAGCGCGCTCGGTATTTTTCGGCAGCAGAGCAAGAACTCTTGAGTGAGGGATTTCAGGAGTTTCAGAGTTTAATCAGAACGCAAGGGAACACTGCAAAGGCTGCAAAAGCAAGGAGAGAGGGCTGGCAGAAAGTTGCTGACAAATTAAACTCGTAAGTAATCTAATAATAACAATAATAATGGAGTGGATTGATATAGCGCTTTTCAAGGCACCCAAAGCGCTTTACAATGCCACTATTCATTCACTCTCACATTCACACACTGGTGGAGGCAGCTACAGTTGTAGCCACAGCTGCCCTGGGGCAGACTGACAGAAGCCAGGCTGCCATATCGCACCATCGGCCCCTCTGGCCAACACCAGTAGGCGGTAGGGTAGATGTATTATGAAAGAAACTCCGTCATAAAAGGCGTGGGCTTAGCCTTGTCTTTACCCTATAAGATTCAAAATTGTTCATAAGTAACACTCAGCAATATATTCTCAAGTAACACTCAGCAATATACCGTCAGCGGGTTAATTACGACGTCGGGAGCAGTTAGGAGAACAAAATGATACAGAGACTGTTCAGGTTGCTTTCCCAAAATCAACTCAAAGTTTATTCTTTGTGCAGCAGTTTTTTATAGGCAGACAACAAGTTTCAGTTCAGACCCTGCCCACTGGGTGAGGTGGTGTCCTTCTGACAGTTGGAATCCTTTGTTCAGCAAGGGCAATAAAGATGTACTCACAAGACCTATAAATCTTATACAGAGGTCTCCTACATTCTGAGTTCTGACACAAAAACCAGATGGTCTTCACATAAACATCTTCTGCAAGGGAGTGATAGGTAAAAGAGTGATTTGTTGGTGTTTTCCCTCCAACCTTAGCATCTACTTTCACACCATAAATCTTGATTTGACAAGGCAAGAGAAAATAACGGTTAACATAAAGAGCCTTGTTAAGTCACAGAATCTTCAGTCTAATATCATCATACAACAGTTTAAAAAAAAGGTTCGTGTGTCAGCAGGTTCTCAGTTCAAACCGGTACAGACCAAATAAGGAAACGTCCTCCTGCCCTCTGAGCAAAGAAGTATCCTTTGTGTAGTTTATCAGTTCAGCTACAATTTATGATCATCCCAGCAAAAAATACACTCCTAGACATAGAATACAGAGTTCTTTCATTAGTGAATTCTGAAACGAACCACCTGGCCTTTAACAAGCTCTTTTCTAAGAGATAAAGAAGGGAGGATGGGAATAAGGAGGTGATCTCTGTGGTATTTTCGACCTTGAAGTACCAGCCTGTGATTCTTACACATTAATTCTTGGGACACAGAGAAAGAGAAAGACAACTAGTAAATGGGCCTTATTGAGTAACAGTTTTCCTGTATAATATCACTACAAAACAATATCCTGTAAATGCTAACCGTAGTGCTAAAATTCACAACATATTATATTACACTATATTATCCAATATTATATTACATTATATTATATTATGTTACATTATATCCTCTTTCACATTAGAGCCACAACAGGACCCACTAGAACATGGGAACAAGTAAAAGTGAAATATAAGAATATTCTACAGAATGGTAATATTTATCACTTATATTGCTTTTAGTCTCTTGGAAAGAGACCCTGAAATAATCTGTTTGTTTGTTCATAACAGCAACCAAGAAAAGGGCAGAGCAAAAAAAAAGACAGGTGGTGGTCCTGCACCCTCTCGTCAACAAGTTGGTTAAGTAAATAATACCCTCACGGGAATATCGATATCTGTCAATGAGCACACTGTCGCGCTGAGCTAAAGGATCCTGTCTATCCCGCAATATACGCTGGATTCTGAAAACTCTCCTTATCAATCTTGCACCTTCCGCAATGGGTGGCTTGTGTATACGGACAGGACATGGCTGCGACAGACTTCCCAAATCCACCTTCGCTTTTATAGCCGTGGTCTCTCATCTTGATTACACGAAGTAATTTACAATTACTACTCTGAAATATGAATTACATCTGGAATAATCACATACATGTAATAGGATGTTAATAGTACATTTCCTTTTTTTTAGGAAATGACCTGTATGTATCTGTGTGACTTCAATGAAAGGATCAAGTGCTGCATTATCTTTAGTTACATTGATAATATTTATTTATGGTGAAACAGTGGTGGAATATCGCTGTTGCTTTCATATAAATGAAGCGGACATACCTGCGTGGCCGCGATCTAATCCTGTTTACATAAAGTAAACCTGCTCCCGAGCAGGTTTACGCTTACGGCTCTGTTGCTATGACAGCAAGTCCCGGATGAGCTTCGGGGAACCGAACGATCCAAGATCACGCGAAATCGTCAACAATCTAATCCAGCTAACTTACTTAGCGAGGTACGAAGAACGGGCCCCTGGTCAGAAGATGACTTGTTGGAATGAAAATGAGCTTGTAGTTTGTCTGCTTTAATAATGTGACTGGAAAAAGGTGTTGGACTTCAAATATGTCCATTTCTTTCACACTTCACCTTTAAAAGTGAAGCCTTGTGGTTCCTGGAAGGAAAAACACGACTTTTTCAAGTCTTTGTCCTGTTTTTATGATAAATGTACGACTTTAATGTGAAACATTCAGAGTTTTTTCTCTTGTTGTGTTTGTTTGAAGCTGCTTCCTGTTGGCTTCAGCTGTTTGGGGTTTCCATTTTCTAAACTTCTACATTCTGAACCTTCTTCAGCTCTGAACAGATGATGAAACACTGAATGATTTCAAGCTCACACTTTGTCTAATAAACTTACATCTTTCATTCTTTATACAGATTGATGGGCTGTGGTTTGTCAGAGATCAGCTGTGATTATCTGGCAGCAGCGCTGAAGTCCAACCCCTCCCATCTGAGAGAGCTGGAGCTGAGTAACAACAATAAGCTGCAGGATTCAGGAGTGAAGCATCTGTGTGGTTTCCTGGAGAGTCCAGGATGTGGACTTGAAACTCTGAGGTCAGTCAGCATGTTTTAGTTGTGCTGAGATGAATATGATGTGAAAGTTGTGCTGACACTAAACTGCAGACATCAGGCTGATATTATACTGATCCACACTGAGGATCTTCATGGTAAAGTCTGTTTTCTTCTTCTCTGGTTTAGTCCATTGACTGCAGCAGAACAATGTTCACATTTCAAACAGTGAGACTCAACGTATGGCCCGCGGCCCACACGCGGCCTGCCCACCTTTCCTGATTCAGAGAGAGGGGACCCTGATTAACTGTGTAGTGTTCTTCCTCACAGTTCTAAGTATCAGACACAACAATGAATAATCCACAGTTGACTGTCTTTAGCAGGTCAAAGGTCACGGCACACAGCAGACAGTGGGAAATATTGTAATTCTGATCATTTATCAGCACATATCCATATGTATAAAAACAAAGCTGACACTGTGAGACTTGATCAGAGGTGTGATCATCACAGCAGAGGCCTTTGTGTCAAAGTCACTGAGGATCAAACAGAAACACATGAAGCAGATTTTCCTGTTCTGGCTTTTTATAGCAGATAACCTTCAAAATATTCTGCAGTCCATCAAAAACTGAAGCAAACCATGAATCAACATGTGAACATGAGCTGATGCTGCTGAAGTGAAGCAAAGTTACAGAGGTTTGATTACAGACACAGCTGAGAGTTTGTAATCTGTCATCATTTTAAAAGGTTTAAATTTCTTCAGTATTGAACAGCAGAAATGAGGCTTTGTTTTCGGAGGCCGACAGCAGTGAACACAACAGCAGACTGGTGCGTAATAAGCAGTGAATAATGCAGGAAACAGATTTTTGAAGGTAAACTGTTCTTGAAGTACACTGAGAGAGAGAGAGCTTTGCAGGAAGTAAAGGTCAAAGTCAGAGAGAATTCATGACGATGTTCATCAAACGTAAAGCGTAGTTTGGATCTTCTTCTGCTGCTGGTTCAGTCAGTTTTGGTTGGAGACAGATGAAACCTGCAGCTTCAGGATCTGTGAGCTGTCCACTTTCAGCCCCGACGGCGTGTCCGTGTACGTGCCATCGAGTGAACGATCCACGCTCTGTGTTTCCATCTTTGTGTGTTTAGCTGCTCTCATTTACTGTTTTAT
Source organism: Mchenga conophoros (assembly GCF_057382185.1). NCBI lineage: Eukaryota > Metazoa > Chordata > Actinopteri > Cichliformes > Cichlidae > Mchenga > Mchenga conophoros. Next base: position 644,524 of record NW_028182332.1, read on the forward strand.
CTGTTTGCTTGTTGTTGAAATACTTTTGGGAGCTTTAACCTGAGATTCTGGCAAAATACATTTATATTAAAAATCGATTCAGGATTGAATGAATCAACATCGCTTTATTCAAATTAAAACCATTTAAATAGGAAAATCCATTTTTTTTACACCCGCCTCTAATGCTGGGTAATGTCAGCTGGTCCATGTGCAGCTGGCTGTGAGGCTCAGGGAGCGTCTACAAAGTGCAACACTGAAAGAACATCATCCTTAAATATTGAGTAATAACTGGACTCTCATACAGCGAGACTCAAATGCCTTTAAACATCAGCTTATCCTGCTGATCCAAGTCCAACACTGAGTTTGTAAAAACACGTTTGTCAATCATTTTGTTTGGTTTCTGAGGAAAATGATTCCATAACTTGCTGCTAATACACAACATTTCATCATATTTCCTCATAACCCTCTTTTGTCTGACCATTTGATCCCATTTGAATTTGCAATAAAGGATCCACAGAGTTTGGTGACAATAATGACAGTAGATGTTTGTGTGAAAGTGCTGGAAGCAAATGAGTGTGTGATGTTCTTTCAGTGTTGCACTTTGTAGACGGTCCCTGAGCACTGGTCTCACAGCCAGCTGCACATAGAGACCAGTGTTGTTAGTCCAGGTCAGAAGATGACTTGTTGGAATGAAAATGAGCTTGTAGTTTGTCTGCTTTTATAATGTGACTGGAAAAAGGTGTTGGACTTCAAATATGTCAATTTCTTTCACACTTCACCTCTAAAAGTGAAGCCTTGTGGTTCCTGGAAGGAAAAACACGACTTTTTCAAGTCTTTGTCCTGTTTTTATGATAAATGTACGACTTTAATGTGAAACATTCAGAGTTTTTTCTCTTGTCGTGTTTGTTTGAAGCTGCTTCCTGTTGGCTTCAGCTGTTTGGAGTTTCCATTTTCTAAACTTCTACATTCTGAACCTTCTTCAGCTCTGAACAGATGATGAAACACTGAATGATTTCAAGCTCACACTTTGTCTAATCAACTTACATCTTTCATTCTTTATACAGATTGAGGGGCTGTGGTTTGTCAGAGATCAGCTGTGATTATCTGGCAGCAGCACTGAAGTCCAACCCCTCCCATCTGAGACAGCTGGACCTGAGCTACAACAACAAGCTGCAGGATTCAGGAGTGAAGCATCTGTGTGGTTTCCTGGAGAGTCCAGGATGTGGACTTGAAACTCTGAGGTCAGTCAGCATGTTTTAGTTGTGCTGAGATGAATATGATGTGAAAGTTGTGCTGACACTAAACTGCAGACATCAGGCTGATATTATACTGATCCACACTGAGGATCTTCATGGTAAAGTCTGTTTTCTTCTTCTCTGGTTTAGTCCATTGACTGCAGCAGAACAATGTTCACATTTCAAACCTTCAAAGAAGAAGAAAAATCCTCCACTGGATAATTCACTGTGAAACTCTCCAACTCTTCATTCCACCTTAAAGTCTGTCTGACACTGAAATCCAAAGCAAAATGTGCGTTTGCTTTACAGACAGCAGTCCAACACAAACATACACACATCATTGTTACGAGTTCAAAATTGGGGATGGACACAAGAGGAAAAACCACAATAACAACACTGGTCCGACCGGGTTGAGTCAAACAATGATTTTAATGATCACACGCGTGGGAGATGGACACCGTATGCAGACAGCATCAGATCTCAAAATGGTGGAGCATTGATCAAACTCTTATAGCCTCTGGTGCCCCCACCTTATCATAAAAGCCTAAACATTCACATGCTTTCTCTCACACGGCGCCTAAGCTACGACCTTGGCTCCCTGTTTATCTGCTCCTGCTGAGATGGGGCAGAAAACTCCAGCATGTTCTCTTCTAATCAGACAAATAAGGCGATGACTTTCTGCAAACAGTATTTCTTATAACTCAGCAGTTTAATGCATCATACACAATATCACTCATTCACAATAAATCAGCAGTTTAATGTAATGCAAACCAGTTTAACAAATGCAATAGTTATCAGCTTCTTCTAATTCAGGAGAATAATGCAAACTAAAACTACATAATAATTCACAATCTTTACTTAGGGGCATAACATGACATAAAATAATATTATAATCTCACACTCCCCCTGATGAGCTCGTTAGAATAATGAGCTCACCTACACCCTGTAATCCAATGTGGCTGGGTTCATTTCTTCTCACTCCTGAGGCCCTCTGTCCCCCTGATGGGCAAACCATATGTGAGAGGACCTCTGTGTTTGCGCAAGTCAGGTGCAAGAAAAACTATTATGACAACAGTAGCAGGTACAGATGACACTCCCCAGTTCTCCCACAGCTTTATTTGGTGCTACCTTATACCCTTCAGACGTACTCAGACTAGAACCCCTGTCCAAGGAGCTTTTAGCCTTTATTTTATTGCTGCAGCCACCAGTGTCTTCCAGTTAGGTGATCCTCTGCTCTTCTTTCTTCAACCTAAGGGGTTAGACAACCCTTCAGTCGTGGCACAGTTCAGGGGATTATTCTGCCCCGATTTCAAACAACGATCTGTGTATCCTCGGGTCTGGTGTGTCCTGTGTATCCTCCAGAAAAGGGAACAGGAACATGTCACCCTCTTGCCCAAGAGCCTCTCGAACCTCGTTGGTCTGGTGTTCCCGGATTTCCGCCAACCCCTTCATGGTTATTGCTGTGTTTATGGGATCCATCCTTTGAGGTGACTAATCGGAGCCCAAACGCCATGACCCTTGGACCCAGTTGGTGTCTCAGCAGTCACTGTGTCTGTCTCCGCTGCGAAGGATCGCCGTATATCTGTGACCTCGTCTGGTGTCTGTTCCTTTCTCTGTAAGAGACAGAAAACCAAAACACCTCTCTGCCTAGCTCTAATAATCTAATGTTGTTATCTACTGACCTTCTAGTGATTCAGAATTGGTTTAAAACATTCAGAATGTCCCAGGGATTTATTCTAATCATATCCTATGTGTGTGTAAGCGTGTTTGCATTTAGCCCTCTGCACTCAAAGTCAATACCTGCAATATATCAGTCCGAACCATCACGCCGAACGAAGCTTATGACCTTCAAAAGACCAAGTGCCAACTCATCATAAGCACAATTGCAAGGTGTGTCTGAAAATTATTAATTTGTCTAATTAATTCAGTTCATTTCAATGATTAATGCTTAAACATGGAAATAATGATTTATGCTTCTCACTGATTCTCTACAAAAGTCCGGAAACTTCTCGGGCTGCTATTAGCTTAAGCTTTACCATTCCTAAGTTATTAAAAACATAAAATGAAGTCATAGAAATGTTCATCTAACCCCTGTTTGATGTTAAAACCCAACTTCCCCCCTTTTTTGACACATTCCAATGTGCCAAATCAACGGAGCTAGAACATTAAAAGAAAAGGTTAGGCAGCTACAAGGTTTCCCAGATTGTTAAGGTGATCTGCGTGTAATGTTCTGACTCAGGTATTTAATATTTTAATGAATGTCGTTTAATTAACTGCCACTACTTAAAACTTAACTCAAAGATATAATCGAATAAAAGATCACAAAAAATAGCATGATATCAGTGTTATGTAAGCGCGTGCGGCCTTCTTTGCTCTAAGTCACTCCAGTCCATAGATCAGCCAAACATCGCGCTGACTGTAGCTTTTAACCTTTATTAACCTGAGCACAACTCTATAATGAGCAACAAACTGCAACATGTATAAAAATGATCATGGTTACACCTGCAAAGAAAGATTATATGATTATCCTAACACCTGTAAATAGAAGATCAACCTGAGGTTATAACAATCACTGGAACACAAATGTTAGTATACTGTCAAAAGCTTCAATAAATGATTAATGCAATGCTTGTTATATGATTCTGATGCAATAATAATGCCGATGTGAAAATAACAGTAAAACACCCCCTTTTGTCCCGTTTAACTTGACACATAAACGTTTATAAATGGCTCTCTTAAATTTGACTTCCCCCTGTTTTTTCCCTCACTGACCACAGCAGGGGAAACTCTGCTATGAGTCAGCCATGAATGCAGCTCACCTAATTAATCACTGAGCCCCTTCATGACTGACATCTGACAGGGTGGCGCTGCATATTCTTCCTTTAATGTCTCTATTTTCAATCTGTTAATTAGAGTGCTTAAACATGAAGTCGACTACGTCCACAACAAGTCAATACGGCTGTAAATGTGGCCAATTTATCAATCTATTACCAATCAATAATGAAATATAGCTTTTATTTTATGCATGCTTTTAGTCAACCACTCACCCAGAGGATCTTCAATCCCAGGAAACTCCTCCTCATGTAATGAGTCTGTCCTCCGTCCATGCCCTCGTAACTGGTCCATCCAGAGCCATATCATCTTGAAATATACATACAACAAGCCAAACCACGCCTTGGTCACACCAACCCTTTTCCGCCCCGAAGATGTTCAACACCACCCCAGTCTGGACTGTCAAAAGTGACTTTAACGCTGACTGTTCTGACAATCCATTTTATAACATCTCCTGGTCAGATCTGCCAATCTCTGCACCAGGGTCATAAACGTTTCGCCATTTTCATTAGTTTTTATTTTTTATTTAGTTTCGACTCCAGATTTTTAATTTATGTATCAGTTTCTAATTTTTTTTTTTTTTTAACCAATTGTTTGCTAGTTTAGTCTAGTTTTTATTTTCTGAAAATCCTTAGTTTCAGTTTAGTTTTGAGTAGTGCCAGTTATAGTTTTAGTTTAGTTGTGTTTTAGTTGTGTTTTGCAAAAAATTAAGTGTAACCAAATCCCAGTTCCATCATATCAGTCATGCTCTTCTGCTTATCCTTGGGTATTGAGACTATTAACTCTTGCAGCACCGGGTGTTCCTAATTTTGGTTCAAGTTAATTGATAAACTTTTTGAAGGCCATTGACTCACACAATTATTTAGATGTCCCCGTCCTGTTGTCTCGGGATGCATCACACTGCCTTGTCCGGGGATGCGGGTTGAGTGGGGGAGCTCTTTGAGGAGGGGGAGTATGCTCCCCCTGATGAGCTCTTCAAGTGCACTTTAAGGTTTGTGGGATTTTCGTGTTATAAATGTCCCTCATACCCCCTGATGACCCAGTAATTCATTTTCGCGCACTGTAGTACACCTCTAGTTGTTGCTGGTAGCTCTCATAGTCTACTTGCCACTCATCTAAGTCCTGATGTTAAAATTTTATCACATGTGTGGGGGTGCGGCCTTGCCAATTGTTCTTCCTTTTCAAAATGGCTGGCATGCCCACAAGCACATTTTATGGAAGAAAGAAAGGTAAGCATGATATTTACATTTAAAATGTTTTTTAAACTCAGATTTTGATTAATTTTCAAAAATAAACATCTAGTAAATAATTTGAGGGGTTCTTAAGAATTAGGCTTATTTAGTTTCACAGAGAACATGACTAATTTATTAATGTGTACTCTAGTGCACGTCGGGACTTTGTACTTATATTTATTTCACTTTTTCCTAGTAGACAACTCTTTAACAAAGGCAGAGAGAATTCTTAACAGAATAATTGAGCGAGATTCAAACATAGATTCTTCAGAAGATGAGAGTCATGTTAGCCAGATAGGAGAGGGTGAAAACACAGGAGGAGCCACACAAAGATTATCGAGATGCAGTGGCAGATGTAATAGAGAAAAACACAGGGCCACCTGAAATCTGTCGTCCTATCTGGTCCAAAACCGATATGTAGGAGAATCTGGAATTTTTGATTTTGAGTTAAAAATAAAATATGGATAAAATGCAGAAATGTTTTCCAGTAAAGTAAAAAATAAGAGTCGCAATTATAGCTGAATCCATGACACCTAATTGTTTCTACAAGATCACGTCGTTGCTGAAAGTTATCAATGATCTCAATGTGCGAAAATAACTCACAGTATCTGGAGTTCAAGCTCCTCTTGACTGAGAAACCTGGGACAAACATGTGAACAAAACCTGAATAATACCAGTAATGAAGAGTTCTCTCCAAAAATCAAGAAAAGGAAGCCCCAACCAGATGAGAGTGTAACAAAATATGGTTCACTCCACTTGCCTGAAATGGTTAACAGTCCAAGGCATTTCAGTTGTAGAATGGGTGGGTGCAACAGTAAAACATATGTGAGATGTGGGAAGTCCCAAATGTTCCTTTGTGTCTCCAAATAAAAATCACAGTACTTCCTCAGATATCATAAATTAATTGACTTTTGTGAAATAGAGAGCTCAGTGCCATCACTTATTCCTGAACCAATGGCTTACAGCTAGTGAAGTGTCAGTGACTTCTAAGTTGATCCCTGATCTACATTTTTATGATATTGTTATATAAATGTTTTAATATCCTGCTTACAAAAATTTCATAATTCCACTACAAGACACTTGCTATGTCTAAAAAACAGTCATATTCAAAGTAATCCTAAATTGGACTCTGGCGCTTTCTCCCGACTTTTCCTGACATGCTTCTGCGCGTGGACGGAGCAGCAACACAGACGACTCAACTAACGTACTGCCTTGACTTGTCTATTGTAGGGCACGCACACATCAATGAAACTAAACACATTTTGCTATAAATCCAGTTAATTTTAGTTAGTTTTGTGAACACTCATTACAGTTTTAGTTAGTTTTCCTTTTTTTTTTGTTTTGATTTTATTTCCGTTAACGCAAATGTTTTTCCACTTCTAGTTTTCGTTATTTCATTTGTTTTCTTTAATAATAATAATCTTGCTCTGCACACTGGAATAAACATAATCAACATGATCAACATTTTACTGCGTGTTAATTCCCCCTCCTATCGATTCAAATGCTCCATCCTTATGTGGTTTGCGACATTATGTTTATCTAGACCTCCACTCTGTCTCTAAATGTTTGAAGAATTTTTTCAAGTTCGGGGTCAAAGTTTTAGAATTTGACCATAAGTGAAAGTTGTGGTGTTATCACCCCCTTTGGGGCTTACCTTTCCCAGTTTTGATGATATTCCTCGCTATTCTTTGCAAGTACCCCCTTTCGGTGGCGAGAAACTGTTGGTGTGATCAAGTGGGTGCTGTAAAAACAAATGCTCAGGACAGATCAGTCACCAGTCATGTACTCACAAACAAAACTAGCATATATTGACTTTCGTATTGATCCTCTGAGTGTAATGGTACATTTTAATTTGAATTTACTAAAGCTAATCACCATAATTTTCTCTATTTTGCTCTGGTTTTTTGTGCAGCACCACCTCTCAGCACATGCCCCTGTCAGTTCTATCTTACTTTTAAATTGCTGACTATTTCAAGAAAACACCCAAAAGGCGGGGACCAGTGTTTATCATTACATATCTCCATTTTGAGTGTGACAAGTCTATCATTCCCCTGTTATTCATAGATCTCAGTAGAGGGTTTTTATTTTTTTATTTTTTTCTATTACCGTTAATTGACTTTTTACAGTGGCCTGCTACGGTTAACAGTAACCTGTTCAGTCATGAGTGAAAACGAACCTTTTCTTCACTTTAGCATTTAACATTCCCAACAATATAATGTGATACATTAATCGAAACACAGCTACTAAACACAATTTTCTTAATGCAAACATCAGTAACTCAAAATTAGCAACCAAAGGGTTCAGTCTGCAGTTCACACTCCTGTGAAGCTGCAGCCTCCCCCTTTAGTCTCTGTCATCCTTCTGTTCTTACAAAAACAAAACAAAGCAAGACAAAACATCCACCCTTCTTTTACAGGCTGGGTGAATTGTTTGTAGACATTTACTAATCCTAAAGTCAGCACCATTTTTGTCTCAGTATCAAGTCAGTTAAAACTTTTAGTCGTCAGTCCATCACAGTCCAGTCACATGCATACATCCACACACATTCATACCAGGTATTGCTGATAATGGCGTCTCACGCGCAGCCTACTCGAGGCTCCCTCACCAGCAAGATGACGTCATCATTTTAAAGGAAAACAGTTCCTTGTTTTTTTGGACTGGATTGACTCGCTGCAATCCTTTTAGGCTCAGGACTTCTCATTCGATCAGTGTCCCATATAAGTGAATTTCTCCCAAGCCCATTATAATCATGGAGAAAAACACTTTGCGACTGTTTTCAGTAAGAATATTTTATAGCGCTTTAAAGTTCCATCTCTCAGGCCTGGATTAAAGAGCTGATTTGTTAAATCAGGAGCTCACAAAATACCAAAATATCACCACCGGTGGATCACACCTCTCAGATGTTCTTATTTCAGTGCACTGTAATAAAAGCAAAAACAAACGTAACTAATAAAATACTCATATAATAACCAATACTGGGGCCCATTGCAAACATGTCCAAGCATAAAACCATCCCTCTCCCTCTTAGAGAAGGAAAACAATCCAAACCTCACTGATAAAATCAACCTAGTGTCAAACAAAACCCAAAAATCAACCACAACTTCACCAAAAAGTTTTTCTCCCTCCCGGGACAATATTGTGCAGGCATACCGGTACCGTAACTCCTTTTTGCACTGACAAAAACATGTTGGATTGACTTGATTCAATAGTGGACACTGGTTGCACACAAATGCTTTGCTTTGGCAGAAACTTAAACAACTAAGTTAAATCAACACAACCTTTTCATATTCTCTCCGAAATAAAACTCACACCGTTAATTCATCATTTTCACTCTGTACCACTGCTCCTTATCAGGCTGTGTGAAGCACAGTAAACAGTTCAGTGGAGGCCTTAAGCCATAAACAGACATCACACACAGACATTGTTTTCATAACCAAACTGCTTTAGACCCTGTCCCCTAAATCTACACAAATGCCCTCTGGGTGGCACGAAATGCATTTAACCAATAAACAATCAATGGGTTTCTGTTGTTGTAACATATTCTCTATTTGCATGTTTGTGTGCAGCGTTTGTTAGTAAAGCATTCTTCATTGCATCAGCGTGTGTGTGTGTGTGTGTGTGTGTGTGAATCACTTCTCAGTGAATTGAATCAACATTTCGATTTCTGTGTGTGTGTGTCAGTTCTCACTCAATCAACGAGTGCATATGTTCATATGTGTGTTTCTTTTCATTCTGAGTCAGTGCATGTAGATATGTGTGTTTGTGTTCATCACTTTCCTGTTCTGGTGTTCTGGGTAAACCACGGCCTGAAGCGTGCCCTGGGTCCTGCCCTCCTCCATTTCAGTCTATTTGCATCCATTGGTGCTGCTGCTCAAAGTTCTGTCCATGCTGGTTCTGGCCCCAATTGAGGCAGTCCTTTTCTCCAGTGTCCTGCATCTTCTCTTTGTTCCGCTCCTCCTTAACTTGACCCTTTTGCTTCTGTAGCTCCTTCAGGGTTTTGATACGCAGCTCAATCGGCTGGATGTCCGTGCCAAGCTCCAGTCTACGCTGCTGCTCCAGCTCTTCCTCTGTCTCTCCCAGCCAAGTCAAGATTTTGTTCAGGTCAGAGTTCAGCTGCTGCCACTGCTGCTCGTTCTGCTTTGTTCTCATCTCCTTCCTGAGGTCCTGAGCCTGCAGTAGCTCCCAGCGCTCAATCACTCCTTAAGTCTGGGACTCTGAGCTACTGGGATCTGCCAGTCCAGACACCGTATCCTCTTCCTCCTTCAGCTCAGAGCCCATCCTCCTCACTGTGTCAATACTTCCACGACACTCACCCATCGCCCATTAGTCGCAGATATCCCATGTATGAGGAGTCCATTTCTGTGCTTGCAGAAGTGCGGCTGTTGTCCGTTTGTTGCAGGTGGAAACGGCTGACATCCAGAGGGTGTATATGAGAGTCTGCAGCAGCAACCTCCCCAGTGGAAGACCTCAGTGTTTGTTCTGTTAGTTTAAAAAAGGCCTCAGGGCTCTCTGGGATCACTACATCTGACAAGCCTGAGGCAGGGCGCTGAAGGAAGTCTCCCTCTTCACTCTGCTGCTCTCTGAGAGCCCTGCTTGCACTCTCAAGCCCACGGTTAGTCATGTCCAATTTGGCACACTTTGGAAATAATTCAACAGGTAGTGCCTTACCTTTTTATAAGCCGGCTTATGCCCACTCACGTCAGACCACTGGCTTCTGCCTGTCCGTTCGACAACCTCGGACCGTCCAAACCTCCAACTTCCACCCCAATACCACAGGACGAGCCCCCAAGCTGTTACGAGTTCAAAATTGGGGATGGACACAAGAGGAAAAACCACAATAACAACACTGGTCCGGCCGGGTTGAGTCAAACAATGATTTTAATGATCACACGCGTGGGAGATGGACACCGTACGCAGACAGCATCAGATCTCAAAATGGTGGAGCATTGATCAAACTTTTATAGCCTCTAGTGGCCCCCACCTTATCATAAAAGCCTAAACATTCACATGCTTTCTCTCACACGGCGCCTAAGCTATGACCTTGGCTCCCTGTTTATCTGCTCCTGCTGAGATGGGGCAGAAAACTCCAGCATGTTCTCTTCTAATCAGACAAATAAGGCAATGACTTTCTGCGAACAGTATTTCTTATAACTCAGCAGTATAATGCATCATACACAATATCACTCATTCACACTAAATCAACATTCTAATGTAATGCAAACCAGTTTAACAAATGCAATAGTTATCAGCTTCTTCTAATTCAGGAGAATAATGCAAACTAAAACTACATAATAATTCACAATCTTTACTTAGGGGCATAACATGAAATAAAATAATATTATAATCTCACATCATCCAAAACACAGTCCAACATCCAAATCTCCTCCACTGCCAGCATGAATGATGGGAAAGAGAAGGAGGAACACTCTGACATTCAGGGTTAGAATGAGTTTCATGAAGCAGACTGTGAAGATCAAAGCTGCATTAGAAAGCTTACATGAATGAATGAGTGGACAGAAGTGGACAGAGATCATCTGAAGCACTTCAAACTCTTTAAATCAGCACATTTATCTTTATTCTTTATCAACTCTGTTAGTTTCTCTCAGTTTTCTTTGGAATGAAGCTAACAGCAGGCTAATAAGATGCTGACCAATAGGTTTCTATTAAAGGTTGTAATTTGTATATGAAAAAGTGCTTTGGCTCAGCAGGGATCAGCTTACAGGTAGAATACAGCTGCTGGATGGGATTAGCATGTCATAGCTATCTACCAAACTGCTAACTGGGGAATTTCAGGCCATCTATGAATCATTTTTGCTAACTGTTTATTCAGTTTAGGCTCGCAGGGCTGGAGCCTGTGCCCTAGCTGTCATAGGGCAAGAGGCGTGGTCCACCTGCACAGGTGAACAGTCCATCACAGGGCCAACAGAGAGAGACAGAGAAGCACTCTCTCACATCCACACCTACAGCCAATTTAGGAGCGCCAATGAACCTAAGTAGCATTTCATTGGACTGTGGGAGAACATCCAACCTCCACAGAAAGAGGTGGAGTTGTTGGGGCCACAGGACCATCATCACTGAGTGCTAGGGATGGGTATCGTTTAGGTTTTATCCGATACAGGTACCAAACCGGTACTTTTGAAACGGTGCCGGTGCTTAAACCGTGCTCGAACCAGTGCTTAAAGAATGGAGAACACAAACTTTGTCCAAAAACCTCTCATGTTTAGCTGCTTTCCACTTTTTCTTTGGTCATTTTAGCCTTTTTGGCCAGGATGAAGGGAGTGTAGCTGCCCACTTGGAATTACCACTCGTGACGCAGAGAGCTTCGACTGATGCAACTTTATTCTCTCCTCTTTAAACCACCGACAATATGGCACCGTGAAAACTCTTTCTGCTTCCAAGGGTGCTAATCATGCTGAAGCAGCTAGCCAACCTCCTCCATGCACATCTCTTAGCCAGTTCTGAAGCAATGTGTTTGCGTCGCCTCACCGAGAACAGAACAGGAAGTCTGACACAATAAAAGAGGAAGTGCTAAGGTACTCTTCAAAATAAAAGCGCAAAGTAAAGTGGCTTTGCCGGCATTTACAGGGAGTATCTGCCATCAAAGAAGAAGACAGCCGCATGTAACTATGACGGTGTTTGTTAGTTCACCTTACATGCATTAATTTAGTAACGTGGTTAGCCTACTCAACGTAAATTACACACCAACAACATTAAGCTACTGACCCAGAGAAGAACGTCATCATTTCTGCTATACTGGCAGGGCTAGGGGCCAGGACTCTCCTCTTCTGGTTCTTGGGGGATGTTACTAACTCCGGGTCCGATAACAGGCACCACACCTGCAGTAGATGTGCTTGGTGTGAGGTCTTGCAGCAAGCTATCAAATACGGTGCATTTCTCGGCTTTTAAAAAAACGTTATGCGTCGCCAGGTGTTTCATCAGATTCGAGGTGTTACTGTCACGGGTTGCTCTGAGGATCCACTCGCAGGACTCCGGAGTTGTGTTTTAACAGAGACGGTTTATTTACAAGATCTTCACCAAGTGTATTTACAGGCAGCGCGAGGACACTGCTATATACAAGATGTGAGAGGCAGGGTTCCAGGGCTCCAGGGAAAACAAGGGAATCACACACGCGCTCACGCCAACCTCTCTCCGCTAGTGACCAGTCACCCCTTACACACCACACGGGGAAACACGGGGACGGGTCCGGGGAATCTAGAACAGAGAGACACACATTAACTTTCTGAGACGGAAGTGTGGGAAACTAGGGCTCGACGTGTACTGACTAGAGTCTTCACAACAATCCAGCGTTGAACAGCTGATCTCCTCCTTCTAATATACCAGCTGGTCTGATGAGGCCCAGGTGTGCATGATCCGGGAAGGCGTGGACCGAGGGCGTGAACCCGCCATGAGTTCCGCCCCGGCAAAACAGGGGAGAGGGAGAGAGAGAGGAAAAAAAGAAGAGAAGGGGGGCTAGGAGTGGAGAGATGCTGATCAGCGCCTTGCCGTTCCCGCAGGTCGTGACAGTTACCTCCTTTGCACAGTATCAGCTTAAAGCACTTGTTGCAGGCTGCTGAGTTTGCATCTTTTGTTGTGAAGTACAGCCATACTATAGACCGCTTCGCCTTGGGCCTTTTTAATCTGTAGCTCTGCTCCAAAAGAACGTACGTACCTGGGCCCGCCTACTATCCTTGGAAAGGTAAAATGATTGGCTAGAATCCAAAGTGTATGACATCTCTGGAAAAAAAAGCACAGAAATGTGTGCTGCTTTTCGGTGTGGGTATTGCCGTTTATGTCAGAACTGGTGCCATAATGAACCCGGATACCGGTACCCATCCCTACTGAGTGCCATAGGACAATTAACCTTTGTTTCCATATGCTGGGAACTTCTTGTTGTTCCAAGGAGGACTGGAAAATGTGTGAAAATCGCCCAGTCACTTCCTCACAGCACACTTCAATCATTTCCCTCCCACAGCATCAGGACCAGGGCTTTTTCTCTCTTTGGTCCCACTAAGAGATTTCCACACAAACACCTCATCAGTGGGACTCTCAGAGCTACCAGCCCTTTGCTACAATCACAAAGCTCTTCATTGAAATCAATGATATCAAAGCTGGAATCAAATGAGTCCAAGTCTTCTGCTGATTCAGCATCACATTCATCTTTGCTCCTTGTCCTGCATCCCCACCATGGACTTCAATGGACTTCATTCCTTTCCAAGCCAGCCTTGAGTGTCCTTTCTTCAGCTCATCCTCTGCTTTACTTTTTACACCTGATTTTAGCTGCTTTATCTCTCTTTCAACAAGTTTCTGTGCCTCAATCTTTTTCTTCTCTCCCTCATAACAAGACAGCTTCTTCTGCCTGAGAACATGTTGGAGTGATTTACTAATCCAGGGCTGCTTATTGGGGAAAATACTTCCTGTTTTCAAAGTAATCCCCATTTTTCCCAGAAATACATTTGTAAGTAGAAATCGATGATCTAAGTGAGAACATGAGCCTTTAAAAAGTCCCAGTGGGTTCAGTCAAAGCAGTCCCTCAGTCCCAGTATAGAGTCTTTGGTCCAGACTGGAACAACTGTGTGCCCAGTTTGAGCTCTCTTCAGTCCTGTGACATGACAGACCCAGAGGGGCCATCACATCACATTTAGGAGCTCCCCTAATGGAGCCACAACACATGTCCAATACTTAGTCTGTCTTGTTGGACCAACTGGAAGAAATGATTCAAGGACTTAGTCACAGAACAGAGATTCAAATCTCCAAAATCCAACTGGCTGCATCAGGACATATAGTCTGAAACTCTGCACAGTTTCCTGTTTGAAGCTGCTTCCTGTTGGCTTCAGCTGTTTGGAGTTTCCATTTTCTAAACTTCTGCATTCTGAATCTTCTTCAGCTCTGAACAGATGATGAAACACTGAATGATTTCAAGCTCACACTTTGTCTAATAAACTTACATCTTTCATTCTTTATACAGATTGAGTTTCTGTGGTTTGTCAAAGATAAGCTGTGATTATCTGGCAGCAGCACTGAAGTCCAACCCCTCCCATCTGGGAGAGCTGGAGCTGTGGGGAAACTACCTGCAGGATCTAGATGTGAAGCAGCTGTCTGATCTTCAGCAGAGTCCAGACTACAGACTGGAGTGGTTGGTGTAAGTAGAGTAATGGAGTAAGTGGGTGGTGCTGTCAGCAGTATTGTACTAAACACAGTCAGTATGAAACAAAGATCCAGTGTTTCCTGTAAAGCTGCAGCTTCTCAGTGAAGCTGTGAGAGGAGAATGGTGACAGGCTTCAGGATTGGACACAAACACTTCCTGTTTCTGACCTTTTTGTCACCATAGTAATGGCTGACACGCTCTGATCAAACACTGTCAACAGCCAATCAGCTCTCTGAACAAAGCAGCACGCAGATCAATGACTGCATTCATTTCCAAGTTTAAAGCAGTGAAGAACACAGTCTGTAGGTGAGGAAGAATTTAGTGAGAGCAGATGTTTGGATGGAATTCCTCCAGTTAACAGCTGGAACCGTCCATCTGGATTGTTGGGCTTGTTGTTGGGGTTCCTACAGAGCTCAGAGTGGACACACCAAGGTTCTTCTAATGAATGAAAGTCCAAACTCAAACTAGGAGGGAAAAACATTTTCATCAACTTCAATAAAAATCCAAAGATTAGAAAAAGTGAAGCAACAATGAGCCCTAGTACAGTCCCAGCACTGAAGTCACTGCTGCTCTTTATACTGGATGTGCTGCATCACTGACTGACAGCTGATGAAGAGTCTCTGGAAACACTCGTTTATCTCCTCTGCTCTTCCTTCTTCTCTCTGCAGGTGATGATGGTAAACAGGACGGTGTGTGTGCTGAGAGAGGAGGAGCTGTGTCCTGATGATCCAGAGAGGTTGAAGCAGCAGCAGCTTGTGTGTAGAGACGCTCTGACTGGGCCATGTTACTGGGAGGTGGAGAGGAGAGCTTCATCCAGCAGTGACTGACAGAGGAATGAGAAGAAGTGCAGACGACTGTCAGTGCTGCAGAGTGAACTGCTCTGAGAACAGCTCCACTGTCAGACACAATGTAGAGTCCAGCATCATCCCTGTGTGTCCCTCTGGATCTGACAGAGGATCATCAGTGTATCTGGACTGCTCTGCTGCTGCTCTGTCCTTCTACAGTCTCTGCACAGTCTCTGTCTGACTCTGGCTTCACACCCTCCTGGATCAAACTCACCTGGAAAGACTTTCAAACATCACTCAATAGATTTGAATACAGAATATATTTGATATATACTGTAGATGTACTGTAGAGTTGCAGTTTGTCACTTGTAAATACAGTCTGTGAGCAGCTATGAGCTGAAAGATCTTTCTAGAAACACGAAATGTTTTCACTCTTCTGTTGCTTTTTCATATATTTCCACAACATTAATATTGATCCCACCTGTCTCACCTGTTTCATGCTTTTATACATAATAACAGGACACGTGTGATCTGAGCGCTGCTGTGGTTCCTGTGCTGCACGTCTTCATTTAGATAACAGAGACATCTAGTGGTTCAGAGGGAGAACTGCAGGAGGTGGAGCTGTGTTTTAGCATGGAAAACTTTTTACATTTTAGACGCAGATACAAATATGACAAGTATCAGTGTAAGTTACAAAAGGTCACATCAGTCAGCAGAGGGAACAGTGATCACACAGCAATGTAAGAATAGAAACATAACAGTGAATGTGGACATGTATACAGATGGAAGCAAACAAACAGGATGTAACACTACATTAAAGCCACAAATGGGAAGAAAACAAAGCCAAAGGAAAATATATTTGATCTCAGGAATCCAAATCAGATGCTTTAGAGCAGGGGTCGGCAACCCTGGGCACGCGTGTCACAGCTGCCACGTGAAGGGTTAACTGATGGCACGACCATAGCTGGACTGGCCATAGGGCATACTGATGATGTTTTTTTATTTTCTTGTAACGGTATAAACAATGAAAGATGGCGGATTGGCTGGATGCTGGTCGATGTGTAAAAATAAGTCAGTTGTTTGGTGGTGGCTATGGCGGAGCTTCCACAGAGGCAGCAGGTGGATGAGGGAAAGGGGAGGCAGGAGGAGCAGAGACCCGAGGCGGCCGCCGGTCCGAGTGTCAGGTGAACTGAACTTCAGGTAAGAAGTTATGACCTGCAGTCTGTCTGGGTCAGATATAAACCAAGTTTAGGTGGAGTTTATTTTCCTTGTGCTGACTTTTTACATTCAGTTACAATAACTCCCACTCAGAGGAGACCAGAGATCACATTAACATGTGTGTCCCTGTATTAACAAACATGACATATTGGCCCAGTTTATTTTCCTTATCATTGTTGTGAGGAGACCATAAATAGCATTTGTATTTTATGTTGTACAGTTCATTTGCTGTTATGAATAAAAAGTCTTTTTTTGTTTCAAAATAGCTGATAACTATTCGCTGATAGCTGCAAACATCTGCGCACAAATATAATCCTATAAAGTTGGTCTATAAAGTGTGTAATTTATTGCTAATGCAATCATATGGCACATTGACTTCTGAGGAAATTTTAGATGCACTCATCATCAGAAAGGTTGCCGACCTAAACCAGGGGGTTTGGAGCATCAGTTTTTGTGGTTTGTTTTCTTTAAGTCATTTCACAGATTTTCTCTATAATTTCAATTCCTTGAATAAAACAACAAACTTAGGGGATGATTTTGTAATCTGACTTTATGTTGGAAAGATTTGACCAAACATAAAACAATCTTCCAACTCAGTCGTCATTCTTATCTTGTGAAATCAAACCAAACGTTCTGTTTCTAAATCAGGGATTGATGAAATCTTTGGTTGCATCCATTTATGAACATGTTCTCATTCATATTAAATCGTAGTCTAAGTCCTTTAGAGGGACAAATGTCATTCATTATCTTCAAATGTGTTTCTGTTGTTTTGGGGGGAAGTTTGAAGTCCATTGTTCAAAGTCTGTTAATGAAACTTTATGAAGTTTATGTAGGATGTTTTTCCTATTTTGTATTTGTTTGAATTATGATGTATTTCTGACTCTTTCTGCCATGATGCCAGGTCTCTCTTGAAAACAACATTTTTAATCTCAATTACATTTTCACCTGGAGAAATAAAGGATGATAATAATAATTTTGTCTTCGGGGAATCATTTCTCTGTAAAACAGCTTCTTCTGAAACTCTTGTTACATTTCTTGTTTATTGTTTGCTGGTTTTAGAAAAATGTCATCGTCTCTGTGAACTTAAACTCTACATGTGGTGTCAGCTATAAACGAGCTCTAGAGTCTAATAACGATGCTTTTATTATTGTCTGGTATCCAACCTAACCCTGGGCCTCTGGCTGAATGTGAAACACCAGCAGATGTTAAAAACTGTCTGGGTTACACGTGCATCACGTCGTGTGCTTCCTAACATGGATATGATTGGAATCTGGGCCTGTTCAAGCGGTGCTGGTATCATTGTTGTTTCTGAGGCTTTCCAAATCTTTACTGGATAAAAACGTAGCAACTGATGGATTTAACATTTAGCACTCAGACTGTCCCAGAAAAGGCGGAGGTCTGGAAGTTTATGTGAAGGTCTGTCTTGCTGCTCAAGTCTTGTTCTCTCCATCTGCACCTCAGCCATTTGAAATCTTGGCCTTAACTATTGATCTGTTTGGAAATCAGACTGTTGTTGGCTGCTATCAGCCTCCATCTGCTTCCCCCAGCACATCACCGTCTCTGGTTCAACTTTTATCTGAGCTGCATTTTAATGACGTCTTTCAGATGGATGATTTTCATTGGGACTGGCTTTCTTCTGTGTCTGATGATTTTAAGGCACGCTGCTTGTTTTTAAAACTGACTCAAATTATTTAAAGCCTCACACGCCTTGATCCTAAACACCCAGATAAATCTGCTCTTATTGACCTTTTTTAACTAATATGCTGCGTAAGTTTTCCACGTCTGCAGTTTTTGCCAACGACCTGAGTGATCACTGCATAGTTGGTGCTGTGAGAAACACTAAACTCTCACGCTACGAGCCCCGCATCAGTTTGAACTGGGGTCGTATTAAACAGGCTGACGATGTCAGTTTGGGAACATTTACAGGAGAGTTGTGTCTACTTTGTGGACAGACACGCCCCTTTTTGCCAGGTCAGGGTGAAAGGTCGGGACAGGCCTGGTTTGGTTCAGTACCGGCCGATCTCCTACATGAGAGAAACCAGGCCTGGGCAGGAAGTCTGGAGGTTTTGGCAAACTATAAAGTGTCTCTGCCAGCTGTGACTCCTCAGAGCTTCCTCCTCACTTAAATATCGACTCCACTCCTGTGTCAGACAAAACTGAAATGTTGCTTTAACAAACACTTTGTTGCTTCTTATTCTTTGTTCAGCACAGTATCTGATGGTAAACCTCTTGCACACAACTCTGCTCGTAGTTCCTGCTTACTGATACCTTTTCCTTCACACCTGTCACAGTAGAAGAGGTTTGTAAGGCTTTGAATAGCCCCAACACCAGAAACTCGTCCTCACAATCGTTCTCCTTCCTTCTTGCACTTGGCTGCAAATATCATAGCTGAGCCAGTGTCTTATATTTTTAATCTTTCTCTACAACAGAAGGTTTTACCACAGATGTGGAAGTGTGCCTCTGTACTCCCCTACTGAAAGCTGGTGATTCTTCAACAGTTAATGATTACAGGCCAATTTCCAAACTCTGTGTCTTATCTAAGGTTCTTCAAAGGCTGGTAAATAATCAACTTCAAAGTTATCTGGATGAAAATATGATTTTATCTCCCTTCCAGTCTGGTTTTAGGAAACTGCACAGTACTGTAACTGCTTCGATAAAAGTTCTCAAAGACGTCTATGAAGCGCTGGATGCAAAGAACTACTGTGCAGCAATACATGTGGCAAAAAAGTGAGGTGTTGTGGCCATACTTGCCAACCTTGAAACTTCAGAATAAGGGAGACATTCAAAAGGGCTGTTGGGGGGGGGGGGGGGGGGGGTGATAAATACATTTTACAGGGTTTATTTATCGGATAAAATACATTAAATGTCACCGTTATTATTGGCTGGCCGGAAACAGCGGGTGTGTCCAAATTCAGAGGCTGCTTCCACCTGAGGACCCGGCCTTCGCAGTCTAAAGAAAGCCGGGTAGTACGTTACAAGCTCCCTCGGTGGAGTGAAACTGCCGTCTGCTCCTTGCTATCTAAAATATAACCGGGCGCTGATGTAAACTCTTCTGTTTAATCATTTTCTGTTTGACGTTTATTCAGCTGTGTGAAAACCCCGGAGGAACCCTTCCGAGGGATTAATAAAGTTTAATTTAATTTAATCTAATCTAATAACTTTAATCTCAGCCAAACTGATTTACTCACGAACAAATAAAACACTGAAAAAGCCAAACAATAACATTTTTAAGTTATCAAAGTGATTTATATATGATGTTTAACCCGAGTAGCGAAAGACCGCGGGAGTTTGAAGACGATGTGTCGGTCGGCTCAGATATTTGAAGTTTACACAGCTACATTCTCACCTGAAAACATGCTAAAAGTTTTTTGCGACCCAGAAAGAGAAAGATGAGTAATATTAAAACTGCCGCCATTGTTGGAAACTGGAATTGGCTGGGCCACGCTATAAATTCTGCGATATGGTTTTTCAATTTTGTTGTCCGGGTGGGAGAAATTCGGGAGAATGGTGGCTCCGGGAGATTTTCGGGAGGGGCACTGGAATTTGGGATTCTCCCGGAAAAATCGGGAGGGTTGGCATGTATGGTTGTGGCAACATCACTAACCTTGCAAACACCTCAGAGTAAATCATATCACAGAATATAAAGAGCGTATGTTGAGGCGAACTGAAGAGGAGGACAGGGACAGGGACGACGCTGCTAGGGCGAGACAGACGTCTCTCACGGAGTCCTTTAGTGCTGCAGGCAGGCAAGGTGTTCAAACAGCGCACAACTTCAGTTTTTTTATTTCTATATGATGAACTCTGCATTATTAAGTGATAAGAACAAGAAATCTGATGTCCTGTAATCATTATGACGCTATAATTTGAGATACAATAAATAAGTTTTTGTACAAAGTATTGGTATCAGATCAGTATCGTCAATACCACCCTGAATATTACTTGGTATCGGATCGGAAAGAAAATCAGTGGTATCGCACATCACTACCTCTGACCCCCTAGGTATGTCTGCAGATATCCGATCTTCATCACTCCATCAAGAGTCTACCCTGTGTGTAGATCAGTGGCGGAGCGGGGGGGTGACTTACTGGGCTTAAGCCCGGGTTGTTTGTTCAGAAGCCCGGGGTCTTTTGGAGTGTAATCTTTTCATAGTTAGATGCCTGGCTGACAACTTTATAAAACAAAAACTACACACAGTATTCGAAGCACATAGTGCACACTGTGGGAATTTACGACTGTGCGTAAATCCCCCCTAATATTGGTATGATCCGAGCTCAGGCACTAAGTGACTGAGCGAGGGGGCGGGGCAGCTGGTACCGGCGAGTGCGCTGTTGGAGAAGTGCAGCCAGGCAGACAGAGGAGAACTGGAGGTACCAAAGCAAATCATTGGTACTGTACAAATAATGTAAATACGACGGTTTATCACAAAAGATTGATATCAAACTGATCACTTGGCCCATATTACGTTTCTCTTTCTTAGAGTGAATCAACAAATGGCGAAATGAAAAGCCGAACAACAACAATGCTGTTTCTTTAGAGAGTCTTAGCTTACATGTGTGTTTATTTCATTTTTCAGTTGTTTCCCTCCACGGCTAAATAAATCGGTTTCAGTAATGCACTGATATACAAGAATGGACATATGGAGCTTCTTTCAAAGAAAAAACTCTGGTAGATGTTATTTTATATATTATGCTTTGTATGTTGTTCAGTATATTTCTATGCAAAACAAGAGGAACTTCAACACACAGCAGTATATTCACAGTTGAAACCAGATATTTACATACACTTTATGGAAAACACAAGAACATTTTTTTACTGTACAACATCAATTTAGAGTAAACTTGTTTTGTTTTGGATAAATAAATATTGAAATATATTTTGAATTAGTTAAATGTCAGAATAAAGAGAGACAGAGCTGTCTATTTTTTATCACTTTCATCAAATTTAGGAGTACATATACACTAAG
Organism: Mchenga conophoros; assembly: GCF_057382185.1. Lineage (NCBI taxonomy): Eukaryota > Metazoa > Chordata > Actinopteri > Cichliformes > Cichlidae > Mchenga > Mchenga conophoros. The sequence continues at coordinate 665,913 of NW_028182332.1, forward strand.
TTTATTGTTAATTAATAAGAAACTCCAGACGATTCCATTCTGAGCTGCAGGAGCTTCTGATAGGTTAGTAGAGTCTATGTGAGTAAACTGGTGGCACAGCTGTGGATGCATATAAGGCAAAACACGGAGCCTGTTTCTGTGACATGGGAACATCAAGAGATGTCAACCAAAACACCAGGAAAAGAATTGTGGAGCTCCATGAGTGTGGCTCAGTTTGAATACAATTTGGTGCCATTTACAATTAAGAAATACAGATAGGTTCTCTCTCTTTCTTAAAGTTAAGAAATATGTTTTTTATATTTATCAACCTTAAAAAATAAACCTTTAGTCTGATTTGATGTTACAATTAAAAAAGTATTTGTGTTTTTATCTGAAGAGTGTTTAAATATCTGGTTTCAACTGTCTATTTGATGATGTTGGTGTTTGGCTTGATTGTCAGCACAAAGAGGGAGAGAGCGGAACAGAGGGAGAGAGAGAGGAGAATGAGGACAGAACAGAGATGAACAAGAGCAGGTGAGACACACATGTTAGTCAAATGCTTGTTTACCAAAACTATCACCGTATCATAGGTCCTCATGTGTCTCGTACGTAGTGTTTCTTTTTAGGTTTGTTATTTTTCAAATTATAATAATTATATAAACTTTTCTCAATCTAAATATTGTAGTTTGGTAGAATTAAAAAAATAAGTGTAGTGCAGGTCTATGATGATTTTTAGTGCTGCTATCATCTAGTTCTGATTCTGGTTCTGTTTTGATTAAATTCTAAGTAGTCCTGATTTTGAACTGTTGTAGTCCTGTTTTAGTTCTGGATCAATCCTGGGTCTGGTTGAATTTGGGGAGTTGGCGGGACACACTCTATGTCTATCAAAAATTGGAAACTGTTTCGCTCAGTCGTCTGTCCAGACCTGGATCAACCGGGGTTCCCGGAGATGCTTTATGTTTTGCAATGGGTCAGTCCAACAGGACCTGAACTCTACCGTGTAGAAGCGGACCGTTTCAATCGTCCTGGTGACGACTTCATTTTTCTTAGTGTGTGTGAAGACAGGGAGGGTGTAATTGAGGACAGGGGGCTTGAAAACTGGAGGTTGAACCCATACCCCCTCACCCTTGAAGAACGTTTATCATGGTTTAAGGATTTGTTTTTTATTCAGTGGTCAGACTGGAGAGCACTGCAGCGGGTGTTTAATGAGGTCGATAAGACTATCAAGAGAGACAAGGTCAACTCTTCTTATGAGAATATTAGGAAGCGTCTTGTATATGATCAGCTCGCACATGGCCCGAAGATTGGTTTACCTTCTGCCATGTTCAGGCCAAAAATCATCAAAAACCCTGAGGACTGAAAAAAGAAAAAAAAATGGTAGGTTGTCTCTGTGTGAGAGACGTTGGCATTATACTCGATATTTTTAAAAAATGCAATGCGTGGATTTCTTTTACAGACAACATCTGCCATGTTGTGGACCGCTCAGAGTCTCCCCCTCCAGCACTGCTAATCCAGACCCCACCGACTCCGCCCCCCTCTCCAGGATGCTCACAGGACTCTGCAGGATCACACCCGTCTGAGGAACCAGAACTCAACATTAAACTCGCAACCTTCCACCTGCTGTCGATGGCACTGAATGAGTATGTGCAGGAGATATGTTATGGATGCCCATCCGGTCACCCCAGCCAGTTACAACACAGTTGCCTGTTTGAGCTGCCTGTGTTTTTCTTCGAGACCTGCTATGATGAGGTGATGGAAAAGCTCCGGACTCCCCGATTCATCCCGGCCATCCGTCTGTTTGTTTGCTCATACAGTGTCAGTGAGGCTAAAGCACAAATCATCAGCACTGCAGAGCGTCTTCTGTGTGAACTGAGATCAGTGCCGCACATTGTTTGCACCACTGATGAGAATGTCGGATACCTGCTAAATACCAATCATCACACCCGCGGAGTTAAATCAGCGCTGCTCCACATGATTGGAAACTACTGGTCTGGGAGACACAAGATTTAATGTACATCTGTTATAAAAACCTTACTGTGCACTACACAGAAAATTAAATAAAAACGTATGCTAACACTTTTTTCTGGTCATTTGTGTTTGTGTTTGGTCAAAGTGATTATGGAAAACACGCTGAGAAAAATATATCACAACCCTGCACACCCAGGGGGTTTAGGAAGTGTAAAGAAGCTCCGTATCGCTGTCAGTGAGGCAACAGGCTTAAAGCCGTCATTACCTGACGTGGAGCGTTTTAAAAAGGAGATGACACATATACTCTTCATAAACCTGCAAGGATAGAGGATACAGAAATGCAAGGATACAGAAATAGAGTTTTGGTTAACGGGACTGACAAACAGTTTCAAGCTGATTTGGTTGACATGCGTGAATATTCTGCGGATAATGATAATGTTAGGTACTTATTGACATGCATAGATGTGTTTTCTAAGTATGCATGGGTTAGGTGCCTTGAAACCAAGACAGGACAGGCATTTGCTGAGGCTTTTGGTGATATTCTGAGAGAGGGCCGTGTGCCTGAAAAACTCCAAACAGATTTAGGGAAGGAATTTTATAATAAACATTTAAAAAACTAATGGAGCAGCATAACATCACACATTTTTCAACCTTCAGTGAAATGAAATCATGTGTGGTAGAGCGTTTTAACCGCACCTTAAAGGGGAAAATGTGGAAATACTTAACATCAGTTAACTCGCCAAGATATGTTAATGTGATCCAAGATCTTGTACAGTCCTATAACATGTCTTATCACAGCTCTATCAAAATGACCCCCACCGAGGTGTGCAAAGATAATGAGAAAGCAGTCTTTAACACCCTGTACAAAATGAAACCCCCAAAACCGGTGACTTTTAAATTTAATGTGGGCGATACAGAGAGAATATCTAAACTACGAGGCATATTCTGAAAGGATTACCATCAGACCTACACAGACGAGTACTTTACCATAAAGGAGCGTTTAGGAAGAGACCCTCCCGTATACAAACTAGAGGATCTCACAGGAGCTGCAGTGAAAGGTGTACTTTATGAACCTGAGATACAGCAGGTGACTATTGACAAAAACAAAAGGTTTAAAATAGAGAAAATACTTGGCAGAAAAAAAGAGGACGGAAAAAAGTTAGTGCTGGTCAAATGGCTCGGTTGGCCTTCTCATTTGAATTCATGGATCCCTGAAAAAGACATCGTTGAAGTGTGATTAACAGAGACGCCGCGGCTCTGCATACTTTCATTCTGCACTAGACAAAGACTGAGGAAGGAAGGAAGGAAGGAAGGAAGGAAGGAAGGAATGGATAAAATGAACAACAACAACGCAGGCTTTTATGTGAGCCTCTTCTCGAATGCTTCAGCACATGTTTATCCAGGCAATAAGATATCTAATTTTAGAACAAAGCTAGCAAAACCTATTGTTTTAAATGAACCGTATGAGGTCGGTGTTATAGAATTTCAATACCCAAGACTATGGTTGTCTTTTCCACAATCAGATTCGCGAGTGGAAATTTATGATCCAGTCAAAGATGGAGCATTGTCCATAACCGTGATTGAGCTGTCTATGGGGCATTATGCATCTGTGGCGCAGATAATAAAACATTAAAACATAACACCGACATTAAAACACAATATAGTGAAGTTAGTAACTATGTTAGTGTTATGGGCCCTAGGGGCACAGTTCTCACATTTAGAGGGAGACTGGCAGGAATCTTAGGATTCAAATCAGAAGACCCATTTGTACTTCATTATAAAAACACATACGCACCACATCCTGCAGACATATACGGCGGAAAATAGAACATTTTTATTTATGCAGATATCGTTGATTACCAGCTTGTGGGTGACACCCATGCGCGGCTATTAAGAGCAATAAATATAACAGACGATGACCGTCGGGTAGCCATTCTTCAATTTGACAGCCCACACTACACACCGGTATCGAAATCCTTAATCCATGACATAGAAATTGATTTGAAAGAAGACCAAAATCAACACATACCTGTGGTGTATTCATAATTGTCTCTGGTACATTTGTTGTATGGGCAGTATGTGTTCACTGTTTGATTGTGTAATTACGTGTTACGCACTGGCAATGCATGCCGGTAGATGGTAATACAGGAAGTAAAAGAGATGGTCTTACCGCACACAGTGGTCCCGCGTACTTATTCAGATTCAGAGTAAGAATCACACATGGTGTCAGAAGTGCTGTGTGACTCGTAAGACTCCATACATCTGCCGAGTGTGAGGAGAAGGGGAAGGTGGAAACAAAATGCCGAATGACGACGTAGACGATCGTCCGAGGGCAGGAGTTAGCACCGCGGCTAGCACTCCCAGCGCTACGTTTAGCATCCAACCACCGGAGCCCTTTGATTTTTCCAAACCACACGAATGGACAAGATGGGTCCGTCGCTTCGAGAGATTCCGTCAGGCAAGTAATCTGTCTGCGAGCTCGGAGGAAAATCAAGTGAACACTCTCATATATTGTATGGGAGACGAAGCGGATGACGTCCTGAGAGGACTAAAGTTAAGTGATGTAGACCAACGGGACTATGCTAAAGTGAGAGATAGCTTCCACAACTTTTTCATTGTCAGGAAAAATGTTGTTTATGAGCGCGCACGTTTTAATATGCGCAAACAAGAGCCGAATGAGACTGTTGATGCATTCGTGACTGCCTTGCATGCATTAGCAGAGCACTGTAACTACGGACCGCTCCACGATGAGCTGATAAGAGACAGAATAGTAGTGGGCTTGGCCGACACGAGGCTGTCTGAGCGCATGCAGATGGAAAAAGACTTGGACTTGGATAAAGCTATAAATATGGCCAGGCAGTCAGAAGAAATCAAAAAGCAACAGTCAGCTTTGAGAAGTGAAACAAATGTAATGCATGTAAATGCGAAAACAGTTGACAGAGTGATACAAAAGCACGACAAAACAAAGTTCAACATGTTCAAAAATAAAACTGTCAAAACACAACAGCAATATAGCAAGAGACAAAGTAACAAATGCTACAAGTGCGGAGGCTCTCCACATCCGAAACCTGAGTGCCCAGCAAATGATGCAAAATGTCATTTATGTGGAAAAAAAGGTCACTACCAGCGAGTCTGCAGACAAAGCAAGACAGTGCAAAGTATTGAGGAGGAAGAGGAGCAAGGTTTCTTCCTAGGCTCAGTTTCCAGTGACGGCCAGGCGTGGACAGCCAACATACAAGTGAAAGATGCAAAAATCACTTTCAAACTGGATACTGGAGCAGATGTGACTGTAATAGCTGACTCGGACTTATCAAAGATTTTTGCTAACGAACACAGACCAGTTCTCCAGCAGCCAGAAAAACCTTTGTTAGGCCCTGGAAAAACACCACTGGACGTTGCAGGTTTTACAAAGCTACAGCTCAACTACGGAGCGAAACAGACAACAGAGAAGGTCTATGTTGTAAGAAACCTGAGCACTCCACTGCTAGGCCTGCCCGCCATTACAGCTCTTGGCCTGCTGGTGCGAGTTGACGCGGTTTCAATGGACACTCTGAAGACTACTTACCCTAAACTTTGCAATGGTCTAGGGAAAGTGCAGCGGGCCTATCACATTAAACTCAAACCGAATGCTGTGCCGTACTCACTCAAAACTCCGCGAAGGCTTCCGCTGCCTCTGATGGGAAGGGTAAAAGAGGAACTCCAACGAATGGAAGAGCTTGGTGTCATTACCCGAGTTGAGGAACCAACGGATTGGTGTGCCGGCATGGTTGTTGTTCCAAAGAAAAACAGCCCTAGGCTAAGACTTTGCGTAGACTTTACCGGACTAAATGAGTATGTGTGCAGGGAAAAATATGTGCTGCCATCGGTTGAACAAAGTCTCGGAATGCTCGCAGGAGCCAAAGTGTTTAGCAAACTGGATGCCAACATGGGCTTCTGGCAGATTCCCCTGTCCGATGAGTCTGCCAAACTCACCACCTTCATCACACCCTTTGGGCGGTTCCACTTTAACCGTTTGGGATCAACTCAGCGCCCGAACACTTTCAGCGCATGATGGCGGAGGTCATCGAGGGTCTCGAAGGAGTGGTGTGTCACATTGACGATGTGTTGGTGTGGGGACGTAACCATCAGGAGCACGATTCCCGTCTCCATGCTACACTGCAAAGACTGGAAAAAGCAGGCATAACGCTGAATGTTGAAAAATGCGAGCTCTCCCAGAGCAAGGTTGCTTTCTTGGGTCACATCATAGCGGATACAGGAATCAGTCCTGACCCGAAGAAAACGGAGGCAATTACAGAAATGACAGAGCCAACTAATGTGTCAGAGTTGCGCAGTTTTCTGGGCATGGTGAATCAAGTGGGCAAGTTCATCCCCCATTTAGCTGAAAAAGACAAAGCCCTGCGAGATCTTCTTTCCAAAAAGAACGCATGGTATTGGGGAACTGACCAAGTGAGAGCTTTCAAAACATTACGAGATGCCCTGACCTCACCCCCAGTGCTCGCAATGTATGACCCCAACAGAGACATTAAAGTATCAGCAGATGCTTCATCCTATGGTCTCGGAGGTGTTCTTTTGCAGCTGTGGGAAGAAGGATGGCGACCAGTGGCGTATGCATCGAGGTCCCTTTCTCCTACAGAACAACGATACGCACAAGTGGAAAAAGAGGCACTGGCATCTACATGGGCGTGTGAACGTTTTCGTGATTTCCTGATTGGTAAACATTTTTGTCTTGAAACGGACCACAAACCTCTCGTTTCCTTACTGGGAGGACAAGCTCTGGATCTCTTGCCACCCAGGATCCAGCGATTCAGAATGAGACTCATGCGTTACTCGTACACTGTGCAGTACGCCCCAGGGAAATCGCTCTGGACAGCAGATACTTTGTCCCGCTCACCTCTGAAAAAACCAATGAACCTGTCAGACAAAGAGCTAATGGAAAGCACAGACATATATGTCGACAGTATTGTAGCAAACATGCCTGTCAGTTCATCATATATGCAAACACTGAAGGAACAACTGAAAAGCGACAGTGTGTGTGCTCGCGTCATGGACATGTGCACCGAAGGCTGGCCAGAACATGCAAAACAAGAGCCTTTACTGCGAAATTACTGGCCTGACCGAGCCACGCTCACTGTTGAAGACGGCCTTTTGTTAAAAGACACACGGCTTGTCATTCCTTCAGCAATGAGAAACGAGGTGCTGGAAAAACTACACGAAGGACATCAAGGTGTTGTAAAATGTAAAGCTCGTGCACGCCAAACAGTGTGGTGGCCCGGGCTGAGTCAACAAATCTCTGAGATGGTGCTCAAGTGCAAAACGTGTATTCAAGAAAGACACAATAACAGTGAGCCACTCATGCCAACAGAATACCCTGCCCAACCATGGCAGAGAGTGGGCACAGATCTTTTCGAGCTGGGAGGGAAAACTTACCTTCTCGCTGTTGACTATCACTCTAGATTTGTTGAGATTGCTTTGTTAAACAGGACAAAATCAAACGATGTCATTACTCACCTGAAATCTTTCTTTGCCCGTCACGGCATCCCAGAGGTCCTCATGTCTGATAATGGACCACAGTATTCAGGTCAAATCTTTACAGACTTTGCAGCAGCATACGGCTTCAAACACATCACAAGCAGTCCCAAGTTTCCGCAAAGTAATGGAGAAGCAGAACGTGCTGTGCAGACTGTAAAAAATCTTCTGAAAAAAGCAGCTGATCCTTATCTAGCTCTTCTTGCCTATAGAGCTACACCACTGCAGTCCGGATACAGCCCTGCAGAGCTTTTAATGGGCAGACGTCTGCGAACCACACTGCCGATGCTTCCATCGCAGCTGGAGCCCACACTGCCGGACAACGCACTGCTCGCTCGAAAGGAAAGGGAGAAGAGGATGATGGACATGGCAAACTTCAACAGGCGCCACCGCGCAAAACCTTTATGCAGCCTGTCCCCAGGAGAGCGAGTTTGGGTGACTGATGTCAAAACTACAGGCACTGTTATCCAAAATCACTCTACACCCCGATCATACACAGTGGAGTTACCACAAGGGACTGTGAGGCGTAATCGTGTGCATTTGATTCCTTTAAGTTCACCTGTGCATGAACCTGCTAATGTGCCTGTGTTGCAGAAGCCTCAAACACCCAGTGTGATCCCTGCTACACCTGTTAACACTGATGTGGTCAGAACCAAGTCAGGGAGGCCAATAGTTAAACCTAAAAAGTTAGATCTGTAAGAAAAAAAAAAGGTTGTTGTTATGTAACTGTGTTATAAGGGTTTTGTAGAGCACAGTAAAATAAAGCTAAAAAGAGTTGTTAAGAAAAGAAAAGAACAAGAAAACAAAAACAAAAGGTTAAAAATGTAATGCAGATTGTTTGCCAGATGTTCTTGTATGGCTTTGAAAAAGAGAAGTTCTGTCCTGAGAAAAGGAATATTCTGTTTTTGTTTAAAAGGGGAGATGTGGTGTATTCATAATTGTCTCTGGTACATTTGTTGTATGGGCAGTATGTGTTCACTGTTTGATTGTGTAATTACGTGTTACGCACTGGCAATGCATGCCGGTAGATGGTAATACAGGAAGTAAAAGAGATGGTCTTACCGCACACAGTGGTCCCGCGTACTTATTCAGATTCAGAGTAAGAATCACACAATACCCTTTTTCAGGCTGGTGGCGAATTGAATGGTTATATTGGGACCAGCACGCAATGTGGCGCAGGTCTGGGAGGTTTGTTCAGCAGCCTGTTTAGAATTGCTGTACTGGGCCCTATTTCAGGAAGCCGGTTTAGAAAACTCAGAGTGAAAAACGATACTCAGGGTTGAGTAACCCTGAACTGTCCAACTCGGAATATTCGGTTTCAGAAAGGCTGATAACAATTAGTTCAATCAACGCGGAGTTGCTTTAACCCCAAGTTAAGCGCGCGCACGAGGATACATAAAGCCCTGATTAGTGGAGCACAGATTAAGCGAGTCACCATGGAGACGGAGGGAAAGAAGGCGCGGTCAACGTATCTTACAGCGCTTGAGGCCGAAATTCTGATGGCAGCATATGCTGATAACATGCAAATTTTGCGGAAAAAAAGTAACACAGCCTCAGCTGCAAAAGAAAGGGCGCATGCATGGCAAAACATAGCCGACAGAGTCAATGCGTGAGTGTTAATTTAAACATTGATCTAGGGATTTCCACCCATTTAACACGTTATTTTATTATATTTTATTTTATTTTTTATTTTATACATTTTATTTTGTGATGTGATGTGAGCGCAGGTGCAACCCAACAGGCCCCAAACGTGCCTGGCAGCAAGTAAAAATGAAATATAAAAATATAGTCCAAACAGGTAAGGTGTAATTGTATTATGAGCCATAGTGCTTGGTCTGTTTGTCCCATGTAAATCAATTGCAGTTAGAGGCTACATTAATTTTCTTTCTGTAAGCACTTATTGAAATTATCTGAGCACATTACAAGTACATATTTGCTTACTCTGTATGCTCAAATGTGACCCCGTTATAGCCAACAGAAAAAAAGCGGAGGCCTGAAAAACACCACCACTCACAGAGGCTGAGCAGTTGGCCCTCAGCCAAAACAGTGGGCGCCCTGTGGCTGAAGGCATCTCTGCGGGGACATCCTCTGAGTCAATTACCCCGCAAGACACAAGTGCCTACATAAGAGGTAAATTCAAAATAATACATGATGTGCATACATCCTTTCTTCACAGTCACCTTTGCAGTGCTACTCATTCATCTGATAAACTCTTTACCATAATGAATTATTTTGTAGTGAAGTTATTTTCCTACTGATTTTGCCTTCCCTCAGTCTTGGTTGTCTTTGAGAGCATAATGACAATGAAATGTAAGGTGATTGGTATGTTTGTTAATTGCCATTTGGTCCCTTGTAAGTTATAAGTGACCTGTATAAACCTCATATTCTATCAGTTGATGGTGATGGTGTACTGCATCTGGTGCAGCCTCCTGTTGAGCCAGACCAACATGCAGTTGTGAGTAATACTCCACAGATTATATGAGTTTACAGTAGAACAGCAATGTTGTTAATTTCTTTACTACAGGAAAATAATGAAGAAACATTGACAGCTGTTACAGAGGAGAAAGCAACAGAGACACTTTATGAGGTTTACATCTTTTAATACTTTGTGTACAGGAAACACAGGCGACCAATAAAGCCAGTTGAACAAAAAATCTGTTTTTTCGTCTTTCAACATGTTGAGGTGATGGGTCAAAGGAAATGATTGTGACATATGGTGTCTCTGACTGCGCTTCCATCTTGTATGTCCGTGGGAGGGTCAGGATGTTCATGGTTTGGATCACTGCTGATGTTTGGTTCAGAAGGACAGTGTTCTCCTCTAATTGTGGCAATGTTGTGAAGAATCACACATGCCACAATAATGTCACATGCCCTTTCTGGGGTGACCCTGAGTCTTTGCAGGCACTGGAACTGGGCCTTAAGCATTCCGATAGTCATTTCAACTCTGGCTCTTGTCCTGCAATTAGCCAGATTATATCGCTGCTGTGGGCCCGGTTCAGGGTCAGGGTAAGGGGTAAGCAAATAGGGTAAACATGGATACCCCCTATCACCAAGCAAGTAGCCAGTGAACTCTCCTAAGACAGAAGGATACACTTCAGTTCAAATGTCCCTGAAGCAATTGGTCTTTATATATTTTAAAGTATTTTCAACTCACCATGTCCAAATTTTGTGCTCAGTGTACATTCACGAAAAATTTGTGAGTCATGGACAGAGCCTGGCCACTTGGCTTCCACATTTGTGATAATGTTGGCAGCATCACATATGATCTTCACAGTGCAGAGAACACAAATTAGCATCCATTACTATAATGAAATAATTTGTTAGTTTGAAATGCTACAGGGAACTATGTACCTGTACATTAATGCTGTGGAAAGACTTCCTGTTCACATAGTCTCCTTCATTTACTGAAGGAGCAATGATTGGAATGTGAGTGCCATCTATACAGCCAATCACGCCTGGGAACCGTGAAAATAAATTTAAAATTTAAGTAGTAGTTCAAGTATCACCACATCATGAATTGAGTTTTGTTCATCCTAATACCTGCAATTTTGTGGCATCCCTCTTTGATGAATCTTGTGGGTCTATGACCGGGGAACACCACAAACGAGTACAGGAGATGTTTCAGTGCAACTGTAACATTCCTGACTGCCCGACAGACGGTAGCCTTGGAAATGTGCTCAGCGTCACCAATATTATACAGAAAGCTCCCGTTTGCAAAAAAACGAAGTGCAATACAAATAATATGTACAGAACTGAGAGGATGTCCGCGATGTGTCACATGAGCAATATTAGGCCTGAGGATGTTATTCAAATGAATTATAGATTGTGCTGAAAAACGGTAACGTTCACACAGAAAATCATCAGGTAATGATAAAATGTCCAAACGCGCTCTGATCACTCTCTCCCGGCGGAGAGCTCTGCGGAGAATTTGGGCTTCAACATCTACTGGCTCTTCAAGGAAGGGGCACGCCATGTCTGACACTTCCTACAGTCAGGTTTCCGACAAAGAGGCGGAGAAAGTCAGGGTTAGTTGAAGTAAACCTGCTAGGGGGCAGGTTAGCTTCACGGAGTGTGTCGTCATAGTGACTCACTCAGAATGAATCTAAACTCGCTTTGTGAAACCGAAAACCCAGAGTTTTCGTTAACTCAGGGTATACTTACTCAGAGTTTGCACTAAACCGGCTTCCTGAAACAGGGCCCTGTTGTTTAAAAAAGGAGTCAGCATAGTCAAACCCCACCTAAAGAAAGCAGCATCAGGCATAGTGTCTGATGTGATAGCCAACATAACCAAGCCAACATCTACTAAGCAGGATGGCAACGGCTTGTATGTGTATACACCCAAACCTTCTAAGACCCCTCCCACTGCACTTCTTTTTTAGCTGTCTGTACTGTTGATCAGTCAGCGGGATAACACCTTTCAAAACATTGAGCGATATCTCACACAGAGCATTAATAAAATCCCTGCTTGCATTACAAATAATATTCCTCCGTACGCTGGGTGGGGATTTATACAACAACTCCAACAGTGCAATGTTTCTCTGCATCCGTGAATACGACATCCTTTTTACCGCTTTAGCCGTTTTTTGGGGATATAAACAACTTGAGGATCTGACAACAAATTGGTTCTGAGTCTTAAATACTCAGGCGTCTTAGATTTATAATCGATTAGAAGATACCCGTATGGGGTGGATGTGGCATCATTAAAAGCTTCTAAGAAGTATTTTGTATTACCTGGAAACATCTGTCTACCTAAAACTGAAATTTGATATTTATCTCTCGGGTTGTTAAACAGAGTTAAATAATTAGTGTTCAACGAAGTTGTTGCATAAACAAATTCTGAACTAAACACATGCAGCTCAAGTTCCTATGATGAACGTATTGTGTGAACACATTTTGAACTTCTATGCTGTCAGACGCAGTATTCATCACATCGTCGATAATGAGCAAGTTGTTCTTATCCGGAGGTAAAAGGACATCGTCACTCAGAGACTCCGGTATACCATTCACAAAGGTGATTTTTCTTATCTGAAGAAGTTGATTGTATAAAGGTTGCCAGCAGGAGTAGATGTAAACAATATTGTCAATTTTGGCTGAAATAATAGTGGATGCTTTTTCAATGATGCTTTTGACAAAGAAAGTCTTTCCACAATTACTCGGCCCGCTAATAACTAAACTAAAGGGTGCTGGAGCCTCCCATCAAAGGCTTGATCCTGATCAGTATCCATAAGGGAGTGTTGTATAGTCAGGCAGAACCCTTCTCTTGTTATAGACCACCTGAACTTTTTTTACAACTGTTTCATTCCTGAGATGAAACCTCTTCTTATTGCGTTTGATGGTGTCAGACTCTGCAACTAAACGCGCATCCCTGTTGGCCACAAATGCCTTGACTAAGCCTTTCAACGATTCGTGGGTAACAACTTTAGAATTAACATCATTGAGTGTTACACCTTTACACTTAACCTGAGTCTTGCCCTGTTTTGTGTAATAACATTAGCATTTTGGACCTCCAGAGACAAACTCAGTAATGTGATCATCCTCTCCAGACCCGCCATCATTGAGCTCATCAGTCAGCTCACCGAGGTATGATCCTAAAGGGGGTACCCACTCCCCGGGATGAGAGGTGAAGATAACTGAATCTGTGTCGCAGTAAAGAATGCGTTCCTGCAGCTTGTCTAACAAGTCATACAGAGTGAGCCTCGCATAGGCCGTAGTCATAGCACCGACAAAGACATTCACATCCTTCACCCGCGACCCTCTACCATCAGCGTGACACCACTGAACCATTGCAACATCATCAGAGATGAAACAAAACTGGCGTCCGTCATAATGGTCACTGAACATCAGCTGTGTGAATCTGGCGGGGTCTGTAATCAGCTCGCAAGATGGCATATTTGTTCGCATGCAGAATCACCCCCAGAGAGAGTTCAGAAGCAGTTTATTACAACTTCTGATTGCTTTGTTTACACAAATCTTAGCAGGGTCAAGTCTGATGCCTTCTCTCTCATAATAGTCTTGAACAAACTTCTGCTGCTCCTCAGCTGTTTTGACATTTTTCGGGTATCCAGATGCCTGCTGCTTGAATTTCAAAAATGTTTTGACATACGGCTTAAACAGTGTGTCAGTCTTATTAGGGAGGTGCCAAACTTCAGCGATGCAGACAATCTGATGCCCTTTTTCAAGAGCCTTTTCAAGCTCAAAGGAAACCCAAGTACCTGACAGTTGCCTCTCACTCTCAGCATGCACACAATCACTGTGCTGGCGCTGCTCTTCAGCACACGTTCTGCAGAGAGGAAACATCAGCTTATTGTGGCACTTGTAGGGCAGAACAGGATGAAATAGACCCCTTGGAGGAAGCACAGTGCACTTAACAAACCCGAAATAATTTTCAACTCTGTCAAAATTGTTGTATATGATCTGAGGGTGACCTATTGGATAATTTTTCGTGCACTGCACAGTGGGGTAAAGACTTGTAAAATCATAGTATCTGATCTTTTCATCTCCACCATCATCAACCTGGTGGTACAGTTTCATCGCATTTGTCCTCCCCCCCAGAGGGTCAGGCTTTTTGTATTTGTGCATAAAGTCCTTGACTGACTGATCAGTCGACTTTAATGATGACCAATCACCAGGGTGTCTTTTGGAAGAAACAAGGTTTTGAAAATCCCCATGCAGTATGATGCCAGGGTGGCGTGTGAAAATGGATCAATCTGCGTGCACTCCATCAAGGTCTCGCGGTATATTTTACAAGCCATTCTCAACACTTCGACATCATTAATGCAGTACTTACGCATTTCAGCCTGTAAATCAAATGGTTTCTCGCAGGCAGGCTTGTACCACGCCATAAATTTCTCCTTTTCAAATTCAGATATTTTTTCATACCTGTAAAAAGACGGGGCAGGATAAGGACCTACAGAGAATTCGTCAGCCCTTGTGTAAAATGTGTGTGGAAAGAAGCCTTTTTCAAAGTCCTCGAATCCCAAGGCAGAAGGTGTTTTGGCCAAACGCATGGGCAGAGAGCTAAATGAGTCCATCCATCTCTGATCATAGGATTGGTCATACATTAGAACGACACGACTCCCTCTCATTGTTACACCCGGAGCAATACCCTGTTTAACGAGGTATTCCAGGAGAATATAGCTGTCGAAACCCGAAGAATTATGGGCTATAAATGTATAGCCACGGTATTTAGGCCTTCTGTAGTGGATACATGAATTAAACCTGATTATAAAAACACATCGAGGCAACGAAGACCAGCTTACACTCAATATTAATATGAATACACAACATACACGCAACAAAGACACACTTACACTCATGAATGTGAAAACATGACATAAATTGGAGTTTCTGGCCAGAGAGAGAGAAGTGTGTTGTTTAAGCAGTGATGATAATAATGAAAATGTCTTAGTTTTGTCACTTTTAGGTGAAAAGCAGACCTGGATCAATTTCCCACATGCAGCAGTCGGAAGCAAGTTATAGTTTAACATCACTGGAAACGTTCAGGCCAAGTTTCTGGCTGAATTGTTTACAGCGCCATGTGTCACTAAACCTGACAAGCGAGCTCTCACTCCTGGCTGAAGACGAGGAATGCAGCTCCAAAGAGCAATAACATGGCAGTTAAAGAGAGACAGTGGAGAATGCAGGACAAAGCTGAAAGAGAACTTCCTGTTATTGGACTGTTGAAGTGGGAGAGGACAAAGGAGTGAGAGCAGTAGGTGAGAACACAGAGGAACGCTGTTATTTAATGTGGGAAATCTAAATTTGGGTTAGCAAACCTGGGGAAAAGAAAACTGACTGCTTAAGTGGGAAAATTGTGAAGGAGTCTGAAACACTGCAAAAAGAAACATACACAAAATCACACACACAAACAGAAAATGTATTAACCTTACAAAGACTTACAAATACAAGAGAGCTCATGAAGATTAGACAGCATCTTCAGCATTTGAGTCTGTTTTTCATCTTGTCCAAGTCGCTTAGTGTGATGAAAAAGTGATACAAAGATCATTGGACTCATAGCAAAGTAGTTAAAAATGATCCAGTTATAGCAGAGAAATGTGTAGGAAAGGCAGCTTTGAGAACATGCCCTGGTGGATCTGCAGCTCCACTGCACAGACATCGATTAAACCTGACTAATAACACACATGCAATGAAAATCAGCTTGTTATCGTTCATCAGTGTTAAAATAGTGTGAATGTAACACACTTAAACCCTGAAGTTGAGGAATAACTCAGGGACGTTTCATGACAATAGAGTGATTCTTGTGAAAAGGAAAAAGTGATTAAAGCTTAAAGTAGTTTTTAGAATAGTGAATTAGAAGTGCTCCTGTACAGATTGATCAAAACAAGTGATTACTGTAGAAAGAAAATAAAATAATTCAATAATGTGGCGATGTTTAAATATGCATTTGTCTTGTCACGGCAACTTCTTGAGATATGACTCAGTATGCAAATGAGTTGAATGACTGGGGACAGGAAAAGAAAAAGAAGAACTTGTGTTTCCTGTCTGACTGGATGAGTGAAGCTTGCACTGAAACACACACTGTGACTGTGTGAGAAGAAAGGCTTGGTAACAGACAGGATAATTAAATAAAGTGTTCAGGTCTGTGACTAAGTGCAGTCGTCCAGATTTGGAAAAGAAATTTAGAATTTAGTGATGATAGATGGTTATAACGTCTTTAGAAAGGGCTTAATGAGAATATCAATGGTCTGCAAAACTGTGCAGCTTTTAACAAGATTTTCTGTGTATTGAGCAGGTGAGACTATGTCAGTTGACCTCAGACTGTCAGGACGCTGAAGAACTTGAGGCAAAACTTTTCTGTGATTAAGATTTTTGGGGTTGTTGTTTTAGTGATGGGTTGATTCTGTCGGTTAGGTTTGGGTTGTTTTCTTATTTTAATAGAGGGAGTTTTATTAAACATGGACATGGTTAGAACTGGGCCCTTTAAAATGGTAACAGTGCACTTAGAGAAAACCTGTCAGGTGATGATGTTTTGTGCTCTGATGAGCTAATAATCAGCTCTCTTTTTCTCGGTTTTGTTCTAAGCAGGCCTGAAATATTGAATTAACAGCGCTGTAAAAATTTTCGGGAGAACAAATATAAGGTGAGCTTTTCCAGATTACAACTGGCTGAGGAAAAGCCGACCTGTGGGGACCTGATCAGGTTGTAAGTCCCTGTCTAAAATGATTGCAGCGAGTCAATCCAGTCCAAGAGCATAAAGAACTCTTTTCCTAAAAAACAAAAAACAAAACAAAATAAAACAAATGAATGAGCTCACGTTGCTGAGGGTGGAGAATCTGATTATTTGCGCAGGAATCTCCACTATCAGCAATATCTGGTGTGAATGCGTGTGACTGGACTGTGACTGACGATGTGGACTAAAGGTTGGACTGACTGGACACTGAGATAAAGACTGGACCAAGAGTAGGATGAATAAATGCTGATAAATAATTCACCACGCTGGCAAGAGAAAGGGGATGCTTTGCTTTGCTTTGCTTTTGCCTCGAGAAGGAGGAGCGCAAGTCTTAATTCTGGGGCTGCTGATTTTGGGTTGCTGATGTTTGCTTTGAGAAAATTCTGTTTTATTGACTGGGTGTAGATTATGGTAGTACATTATATAGTGGGGGAAATACCAAATGCTAAAGGGGAGAAAATGTTGGATGTTACTCATGTTACTATTAACAAAAGCAGGCCACTGTAGAAGTCAATTAAGTTTGATAGAGGAAAATAATTACAAAGACTTGTCCAAGTGACCAAGGTTTTTTCCCTTTTAAACAGTAAATTTTTAAAAGAGCTGGTACTGGAGGGAGACAGGAGCAAAGTAACGAAAGCATATATATTTTGGGTAAGTCTGATAAAGTAAAATAAAATGTACCATTACATTAAGAGAAGCAGGAAACAAAAAGGAGACCAGTCCTGACGGTGCATTACACTAGGACTGAGGACCTGATTGAGCGTGCCACTGGCTTCAGTGACAGTAACCTCTGGCTGGACTGGGTGGCTCAAAATGCTAAAGAACAACATGTATCTGATTGTGTTGCCTGTGCTTCAGCTAGACCACGTTTGTTCACGGAGCCCGCACCACTGTATCCAGAGGACAAGTGGGGCTATGACTGCATGTTGCGGTTGACTAGAGAAGCGGTGAGCACTGGCAACTGGACTATCTTGTCCAGCTTATTTCCCCTAATTCACAAGCAAACGCAAGTAGGACCATTCATGCCCAAACAAAACAACTACACATGCTTTAAATTCTCAACGGATACGGTAAAGTACAAGTTGGGAGAGATTGAAAGAAAGAAAGAAAGAAAGTGTGTACATTATTGTACTTTATTGAGCCCCGTGGGGAAATTGCTCTCTGCATTTAACCCATTCACTCAGTGAAGCAGTGGGCAGCCATTGGGCGCCCGGGGAGCAGTGTGTAAGGACGGTACCTTGCTCAGGGGTACCTCAGGGTAGCTGTTAAGGGGAATCGAACCCCCGACCTTCCGATCATGGGGCAACCACTCTACCTACTGAGCTATCCCTGCCCAGGTTGGTGCTCTGTCACACTCACGGGGAGAACCACAAACAAAGTAAGCCAAACGAACACTTTAATTGGAACATGGGCAAGAAGTGGGCTCTATTATTATTGTGGACTGCTACAATATAGCCTTCATCATTAACACTGCATTAAAATGTTTATTAAAGCTACTGGCATTAGACTAAAACTTTTATTAAAGGTGCAGCTATAATCATTGTATACACACATTGCATATTGTGCTCATGAAAGAGTTGATGCTCAGTCTATTCAAGGTCTTAAGCTTCGTTTGGCACGATGTCCCGATGATCTATTGTGTAAGTGACTTGGAGCAGCAGACGGTTAAACCGCATACACGCTTACAAACACAAATGATTTAAACATGGGCCAGGCCGAGGGCCTGGAATTCGTTTAGCTTCTAACTGCATTTGAGCTGCCTAGTAACAAGTGACAGAAGAAGAGTCAAGAAATTGTAAGTCCCCAGGAATCATCTGGAAGGTGAAACAAATTGCCATGTATGGAAGAATGTGACAGAAAGAGGAACGTCTCTGTCTGTTTTTATGCTGATAGGGTGATGGTGTATATCTGACCCTGGATGTGTTTAATAAAATTAAAAGTGTTGCTCACACACTTAAAGAACATTGAGATCAAGTAAATTAAGATTGGTGTATGAAGGAAATCTCTGTCATCCATAGATCGGGTTTCCTCCTGAGGCGTGGGCAGCAATAAGCAGAGTTCATCCTTTAACATATAACAAAATTAAAATATTCTCGAGCATGATCAACGGTTAATCACGGTACCGGCCTGAGTACCGGGAGCAGTTTGGAAGAACAAGAAGACGCGGAGACTGTTCTAGATTGTCATTCCAAACTGACTAAAAGTTTATTCTTCTGTGCAGGGTTTTTATAGGCAGAAGGGTTCGTGTGTCAACAAGTTTCAAGTTACAAGTTACAACCATATAAGGAAGTTCCCCCTAGCTCTGAAAGGGGCCTTCTATAATCTCAACATACTTTTGACAGGTCCATTAAACACTAGACATTTAGAATCCTTTAGTGATATAAGTTTGCACATGGTAGAATACTACATGTAGTTATTTGCATTAGGAAATGTTTAACCATATATACCTAAAGGCACATAATCAATGGTGTGTGATTTTTAGCAGGCTGCACTGAGGAATGCACTGTCCCACGGCAGGATCAATGCAGCTATGCCTGTTCCAGTTTAAGTGCCTTCTTTACATATAGATGAACTGTTGGATTTTCCAGACTAGCAGGCCAAAGGAAGTTGCCGTGGGGTCACAAGAAGAGGGGATGAAGTTTAAAACAAAGGGCATTGCAGAAACAGGGTCCTTTGTATAATATCATCAAAAACAATATCCTGTAAATGCTAACCGTAGTGCTAAAATTCACAACAGTGTATATCTTACCCTGGGTGTGTTTAATAAAATTAAAAGTGTTGCAAGTAAATTAAGATTAATTAAAGATTAAGTAAAGTTAATATAAAGGATAGAAGGATTTTTAGAATAGGATCCTTTACAGGAGAAGATTTCAGGACTACAGCGACCACATTGGTGGCGAGAATCCTGGAAGCCCGAGACCGAACGGAACCAACCAGAGAAAGGGGAACCAAAAGAAGCACAGAGCACAGAGAACCATAGTTCCAGAAAATGTGTTGTTTAGGAAATTAAAAGCTCGTTAGACACAGGTTAAATGTGAGCATAAAAGTAATGAAGAGTAATGAGAGGGACTTTAGGAATAGTTGCAGGATTTCTATGTTATGTAAATTGCCCAAACACAGTGTTCAGGCCGGATATGCTCTACCCGTTAAAGGGGGCAAAGAAACCAGGACTAAGTTTTGAAGATGAAACGGGTTAACTCTATAGAGGATGTTTCCAAAGATTGACAAAATAATCTAGGACCTTTTACCAGAAAAGCTAATTGTACCTGTTTGGAGTTTACAGTGAGCACTGAGGGAAGTCAGAAGTGGGTTTAAACTGGGATTCTGGGTAAAAAAGGGGGTGTAGGAAGTAGATTTAGGACATTTCACAGGTGCTGTCTTAGAGCTTGATTTATTTGTTGTGGATAGAAGTAATTATGACGGAATAATAAGGAAACATTGAAAACATACAACCCGTTGAGGGGACAGATAGGGTTGGGCAATTGAAAGGTTTCATTTTGTTTAGCATAATCTCTTTTGGTATATTTTAGCCTTTTAACATGCAAGTAAACTTAATGGGATAAATCAGGAATTATGTCGTGTTTCTTAGGAAACACAAAAAGCGGGAGAACTGTCATGTAATTAATATATTCTTAGTGCTTATTTTCTGATTATATTGTTTTATGTACTTTAATAATGAAGGTTTGTAAAGCAAGGCCACTTTTGACTCACAAACTAAGTGCTCAGCCAGACTGAAAAACAGGAAGTTAGTGTAGAAATATACAAGCATATTAATAAATACAGCAAGCCAGACAGAAAAGAGGAACTTGTACCATATAAGGAGTTGTTGAAACTGTGTGATGTGTAAAGTACCAAAATAACACCTATATGTGACACATTTTTAGATTCTAATGTTAGAGATCCTGCAACTGGCGAGACCTCTTCCCTCTGACCCCTCCCCAAACCCTCAAACCCTCCTACCCACCTCGACATACAAACTCTGTGTGGCTTCACGTGTTCTGTTGATGTTTACATGATCGAAATAACTTGAACACAAACACAAACAAACAAAGAGGAAGACCGCACCGGAAGGAAAAAACAGACAAGTCCCAGCATCCTCTGTGTTTAGGGAGCAGCAGTGAAAGTGAAAGTATTGAGCCTCTGTTCAGAGCAGCAGGAGGAAGGTGGAGCTGAGGCAGGTGAGTGTTTACATGAATATATTTCTTCTTATGACATAAAATAATTCCACGCTGTTCATGTCTGTGGGTGAAATGTGAGGCCGGTCGGCTCCTCTGAGCGCTGGTTTCCTGTAAGTAGAGAGGAAGTGAGTTTAGCTGAGCCTCCGTTTAGTGTGAGAGAGCAGGAGGAGAGTGAGAGCTGTGCTGAGGCAGGGTGAGTGTTAACACCGCTCTGACATTACTGTGTCTCTGTGGCGGGAACAACAGGCTCCGTCAGTGGAGGCAAAAATAATCAGACTTTGGTTTTTCAAAGGAAACAACTTTATGTCGGAAGTTCCCGCACGCTCATTGGATAACGATGTGTCAATCTCGAGCTATTAGCCAATGAGCGTGCGGATTCACAGAAAGTAAGGGAATATCTGTGGTCTGATACCGCGGGCTCATGGGCTAAGGACTTGGATTGACAAGTCAAGCGCAGATGATTGTGTTGTTTCTTATAAAGGCTTGTGTGTGTGTGCCTTCCTGTGTGTGTCCTTGTGTCAGTGGAACTGAATCAGTGTGTTAGAGAAAGTGCTCCTCTGCTGTGCCGTCATCGTGTGAACGCTTCTTTTAAAGTTGGAACTCATGTTTTTATGATCTGCTTCATTTCATTGAACCTTTATTTCTAACCATGAAGTCCCTTTGAGGTTACAGCCTCCTGGTTAGGTTTAGGCTGTTATTGTGCTTCAGGCTGAAATATGAGGAGTAAGGAGTGGGGCTGGTTAGCCCTCATGACCCTCACCATAACACCTACGTCACAGGACAGTGTTTACCACAGAAACTCCATGAAATGATCAATGAGAACTTTAGAAACCCGTCAGTGTGATGCTTCCAGTACAACAGCACCTCTGAGTGTGTGTGTTTGCCTCTCAGACTAACTCCACCCTGACATCAAGAAGATGGAGGAAGAGGATGGAGCAGGATCTGCAGCATCCAGCTGTGTGTCTGTGAGGAGTGACTGGTCCAAAGAAGAACCTCCAGACTTCAGTAATGAACCTGCAGCAACAATGTAAGAGAGCTGCTGACTCATTTATTCAGTGTAAATAAGGATTTTTGATGCAATGGGAGAAGAAAAATGACAAAAACAGTTTAAAAAATAAGGATTAAAATATTACAAACTATGTTTTTGAGTTTCCTGATGTAGTACAAAAATATATGAACATAACTGTATATAGGACAGATATTTTACGGTTCTTTTAGGCAGCACCAAAAAACAAAAAGACTATTTTTAAGCTGTCTGATGTAGTGAGTCAACATGTCACACTGGGTCAAAGGTCAGGGAGTAAAAGTGTGTTTTAAAGGAGGTTTAAAAGCAGCGAGTGAAGGAGCCTGTCGAGGTAAATCGTTCCATAACTGATCAAATTCAGTTGGTGGACCTCTGTGTGAAATCAAGCATCTGGTTCACAGAGAGGATAACCCTCACATGGGCTGTACAACATTATATAGGGAGACAAAAACAGAGATTATCGTAGCCATCGCTCTCTCGCATGGACGTGGCAGTCTTGCTGTCTGCTGCGAATCCTCCCCGTACCTCCGTGACCTCGTCTGGTATCTGCTCCCTCCTCTGTAAGAGACAGTAACGGAAAACACGTCTCTGCCTAGTCTTGAAAATCTAATCTTATCATCCATTGTTCTTCTAGGGCCTCTTCTTCTTGTGGCCTCAGCTAACTGCTAACATTTAAATGGCTAACATTAACATGTGTGCCAGCCAGGTTAACATTTATGATGAACTATGATTAATTAACTGATGTTGAAACTGGAGCTTTACTGACCTCTGAAATTCCTCCTAAAGTGTTATTCAGTATTGTGACAGTCAGCTGCTTCAGCTGCTGCTGGGATGGGCTGTGGCAAAGAGAACAGAGAAAATCCAAATCAGAGTTTTTCTCTGAATTAAAAGCAAGGAAACAACAATATATTCTACATGGTGAAACTGATGGTTTGTGGTGTTTGGGTCTGTTTTTCTGTATTCATGCAGATAAAGTGTAAACTCAGATGAATTATACCATCAAATGTTAAAGGAAAATATCAGGATGAGTGTCTGTGAGCTGAGAAGGACGTGAAGCGAGCAGTTTATCTCAGAGCTGAAGCTGCTCTGTGTGCAGAGATGAGCTCAGATTCCTGCTGTGATTGATCAACAGTCACAGAAATGTAGACTTGTAGTTATTACTGCAGTATGGTCACAGCAGATACTGATAAACATGTATTATGAGGATGGATGATCAAGTTTCTCACTCTCTCCTTTAAATCTCAGTTTTTTTCTTCTTCACAGTTTATCTGTTAATTTATTAATGAATAACACTGAAAGAGTTTCTGTTATATTTCCCCTTGAACATCAGCTTATTAGGGCGGCATTAGGAAATAGCCCCCCTCCAAAGAATGAATAAATTAATGATGATAATAATAAAATGATTAAAAAGCAGAGCTCAGAGTGGTAGAATGGTCAAACATGGATCCACGGGTGGTTCAACTGCATTTGAAGACGTGACTAAAGCAAATCTTTCAAATAATCCCACCATCAACGGGATGTTGTCTCCTTTACTACGGTTACTTTACTTGGTCACCGTGTGAGTTTCTTTGAAATGAACCAAATTCTTTTATTTGTTGGTTGTTGCATATTTAACCTCTACAGTCAGGAAAGGAGGAGATGAGGCCTCAACAATGTTGGGTTGTAGCTGTGGTTCAGGTTAGAGTGAGTGTCCATGGAATAAATGTAAGTCAGTGAAGTGGAAACATGACTGTGTTCAAACTTTGTTTTCCTTTTTATAATGAGTCTAATCAAAGGTGGACAGAAGTATCTCCACTTTGACTTTTCTGTGTCTCCATCAGAGCTTCTGCACAGTGTGGAGAAAGATCCAGAAGCAGAGCTGGACTGCAGACAGCCAGTCAGAGCAGCTGTGTACAAAGTAAGACTGAACATCTGTCTGCTGATGGACTCATTTCTGAAAACTGGACTTCTTGTGTTGTTCAGACATTGAAGAGTTTTCTTTCTCTTTAGTCTCTTTGTTTTTCTTTCTTTCAGCAGATGTTGGTCTGCAGGAGGTTTTAGATGAACATAAGATCAGTCTGAGGAGGAGATGTGAACGTGTGACTGAAGGAAGTGATGAAACAGGAAGTAGAACCCTCCTCAACACCATCTACACTGAGCTCTACATCACAGAGGGACAGAGTGAAGAGGTTCATACCCAACATGAGGTGAGGCAGCTGGAGACAGCTTCCAAGATGGACGCCCTCCATGACGCTCCAATCAGGTGCCAGGACATCTTTAAAGCCTTACCTGACCAACAGAGACCCATCAGAGTGGTTCTGACCAACGGCGTGGCTGGTGTTGGAAAAACCTTCTCAGTGCAGAAGTTCACTCTGGACTGGGCAGAGGGCTTGGAGAACCAACATGTCAGTGTGGTGGTTCTGCTTTCATTCAGGGAGCTGAACCTGATCAGAGATGAGCAGTACAGTCTTCTGGAGCTGCTCCATGTTTTCCATCCAACATTACAGAAGGTCACAGCAGAGAAGCTGGCTGTCTCTCAGCTTTTGTTCATCTTTGACGGCCTGGATGAAAGCAGACTTTCATTGGATTTCACCAACAGGAAGCTGCTGTCTGATGTCACACAGAAGTCATCAGTCAGCCAGCTGCTGACAAACCTCATCCAGGGGAATCTGCTTCCCTCGGCTCTCGTCTGGATAACTTCCCGACCTGCAGCAGCCAATCAGATCCCTCCTACATGTGTTGACAGGCTAACAGAAGTACGAGGCTTCACTGACGCCCAGAAGAAGGAGTACTTCAGGAGGAGATTCAGTGATGAAGAGCTGTCCAGCAGAATCATCTCCCACATGAAGACATCCAGGAGCCTCCACATCATGTGTAGTATCCCAGTCTTCTGCTGGATCACTGCTACAGTTCTGGAGCACATGTTGACTACAGAGCAGAGAGGAGAGCTGCCCAAGACCCTGACTGACATGTACTCACACTTCCTGCTGGTTCAGACAAAGAGGAAGAAGAACAAGTACCATGAGGGACGTGAGACGAGTCCACAGGAGCTGACGGAGGCTGACAGGGAAGTTCTTCTGAAGCTGGGGAGGCTGGCGTTTGAACATCTGGAGAAAGGAAACATCATGTTCTACCAAGAAGACCTGGAGCAGTGTGGTCTGGATGTGACAGAGGCCTCGGTGTACACAGGAGTTTGTACAGAGATCTTCAAAAGAGAGTGTGTGATCTTCCAGAAACCAGTCTACTGCTTTGTTCATCTGAGCATTCAGGAGTTTCTGGCTGCTGTCTACATGTTCCACTGTCACACCAACAGGAAGACAAAGGTGCTGAAGAACTTCTTGGGACAAAAATACAACGAGTCCTCTCTGGATGATTTCCTTAAACGAGCCATGGAGAAATCCCTCCAGAGTAAAAATGGCCACCTGGACCTGTTTGTTCGCTTCCTTCATGGCCTCTGTCTGGAGTCCAACCAGAGACTATTAGTAGGTCTGCTGGGTCAGACAGAGATCAGTCCAGGAACCATCCAGAGAGTCATCAACAACCTGAAGTGGATGAACAGTTATGGAATCTCTCCTGACAGAAGCATCAACATCTTCCACTGTCTGATGGAGATGAACCACCTCTCAGTACATCAGGAGATCCAAGAGTTCCTGAAGTCAGAGAACAGATCAGAGAAGGAACTCTCTGAGATCCAGTGCTCAGCTCTGGCCTTCATGCTGCAGATGTCAGAGGAGGTTCTGGATGAGTTGGACCTGCTGAAGTACAACACATCAGTGCCGGGACGACAGAGACTGATTCCAGCTGTGAGGAACTGCAGAAAAGCTCGGTGAGTCCAGATGTGATCTTTAACATCATTGATCAGTGTAGGTTAGTAGTTTAATGTTGAAAATAAAATCAGATTGTAACCACAAAGTGTTTGTGTCCGTACGCTGCAACCTTCCACACCATTCCTTTATTGTACAGACTCAGCAGCAGCTCCATGGATCCCAAATCCAAGAGTGGAGAACAGATCTGAAGTGTGTCACATCCATGCAGTCACAGCTGTTTCCACCATGTTTCCACTGATATTAATCCTGTTCAATGACACGTTTCATATCAGTGAATATGTTCTTTAGGACGTCCACTGACATGTTTAAGTGTCCTGCTGGAAATCACTCAAATCATCCATGAAATCCATGAAAAATCCTTTTAGTGTTTCTAACTTCACCCTCTGTCCTCTCTCTCTCTCCATCCTCCTCACTGCTTCTTTCACTGATAATCACACAAACATCGTATTCAGCTACAAAATAACACAATAATATCATCTGATCATCATTATTATAAGAGCAGGATCCATATTTGATATCAGAGTAACACACTGCTTGGTTATGTGCAGCCATCATCAGTGACTGTCGGTCAAACAGAAGCTCTCTGATTGGTTGCTGACCTTGGTCACCTGTCCACTCTCACCTTTTTGTGTTTGCTCTCTCTTTGCTGTCTCCATCCTCTCTCTCCTTTCTCTCCCTCTCTGTCTTTGTACGTCACTCAGGTCCAATGGAAACAGTGACATTTACAAACCAATCAAAGACAAACTGATCCATGTCAGGTTATAACAATATTCAAAGTGAATACAGGCTGCTGCTGGACACAGACAGGTAACATCATTTTGACTTGCTGTCACCTGGATCTGGACTCATAAACACTGAAGCCCTGAACAGGAATACAAATCATTTTCTGCCAACTAGCGACACACCAGCAGATAATGGCTCAGAAAGCTAAAATGAGCCAATCATTTCTGTGTTTAGTTCCCCTGAAATCAGATCTGATATCAGCAGCTCTGAGTTCATTCATCATTATTGTCCAGTGATGAGATTTCTGCTCCGTTTGGTAACAGTCAGCAGGTTTTTCCTGCGTGTGGACATGAACAGTCGTACCTGACAGCAGGTAGCAAACAGAGATCATCTTTCCAGCTGGAACTCTTCACTGAGCTGAACTCATTCAAAATGTTCTGGACTCAAAACAGGAAACAGTCCAAATGTGTGTCTTCACTCTGACTCTGGATCAGATCTCAGTGACAGACTGTGGACATTATGGAAGCCTAAATGTGACACCATCTTCCTCCTTCATCTGCAGATTAAAGCCAAACAAAGATTCTCATTAAAAGTCTGCAGGTCTGAGAGAGACTCAATCGTTGTGTCATGTCAAACACAGTAAGAGGAGCTGAAGCACAGATGTGAAGAGCAGATTCATCAGATTATGACCTCACTCTGTTTTGTCTTCATATACATTCAGTCTGTGTTTATAATGCAGATTTTCTGCTTTTATAATAACACATTTTATATTTTCTATCATCACAGACTGACTCAGTGTGGACTCTCAGAGTCTCACTGTGAAGTTGTGGCCTCAGCTCTGAAGTCCAACCCCTCCCATCTGACAGAGCTGGACATGAGTTACAACTTCAACCTGCAGGATTCAGGGATGAAGCTTCTGTGTGCTGGACTGGAGAGTCCAAACTGTCGACTGGAGACTCTGAGGTGAGTTCACTGACTGCGGCTGTTGTAGTTTTTCTATATTTCAGGTCTTTGATTGATGTTTGAAACTTTCTTTAGTTCCTAAATGTTCAGGATGTGTCTGAAGACAAATGTGAAGAAGTCTGAGTGCTTTCAGAAATGTTGTCTTTCCAAACGACTGAACTTCAGTTTTTCCTTTTGGCTCCAAACAGAAGTGACAGACTTGAGCAGGGTTCATTTAAAGGCTGACAGAAGTGGAGTGGTGACGGGGAGATGTTTGACAGGACAGTGTTTCAGCCTCCACAGGTTCATGTTGTGCTCCATCAGTCAGTGAAGATGAAGTCAGTGCTGATGAGGCTGTAGAGTGTGTGAGGGATGTGAATGAGGATGATGAAGATCTGATGATAGCAGATAAAAACAGGCTGCAGAGACTTTGAGCCATACAGGGCACACAGTGTGTGTACATGTCACCCTTTTTAACTGAGTAGTCCAAAATCAGTCAAATCCACAGTAATCTGTCATACAAAGTCAAGGAAAAAAACAATATTTGAGAATCTACTCTCGTTGGGTTCAGTTAGGATCATAAGGAGACTGGCAGTGGTAACTCAACTTAAAGAAGGAATATCCCTCCATTCAGAATGAGACACTGACAACAACTTAAAGGGAGAAAAGTGATTTGAGTGTATTCAACATTTAAATGCTCCAAAACATAGACATGAACAAAACATTTAGACCATTTCAACCATTTAAATCTCAACAATGTACAATATATCACTTAAAGTGTCCATAAATGTATCAGGTAGGCTGTCCATTTCAGTTCAGTGCACTTAGTATTCAGTGGTCTTAGTAAGTGTTAATTGATGCATCAGTTTTTTGTGTTAAGTAGAATCAGATCTGACCCAAAAAAAGAAAAAAAGTAACAACATAAAGTGTCCTGAGATCTCAGAAAAAACGTTAATCCAAAAAAAAATTGCAAATCGTTGTATCCTACCACCCTCCAAGGAAACAGGTGGCCTTCAGATTGAGAACGTCCTTTCTAGGCACCTCCAGTGGCATCCAGTCCTTAGATGGCACCGCTCGGTCCTTGCAGCAGATTCCTACCACGTAAAAAAAAACCAGCCTGCACACAACGTGCAGTGCAATCACTCACTTGTAAAATAAAACGTGTTTCTCTAGTGTTATCCCTTTTTTTTCCCCTCACACATCTATACAGTTCTTATTGGCCAATAACAATTTATCAACAACAAAAATACATTTCAATGCAAATCATGAAGCATGAAAAGTGTCTCCGTGGTGTGTTAGCTAAAACTTCACATGTAAGCGCATTAGCCCAGGGAGCACATGTGGGTATGCTAGCATACTTTCCACAGGCTAACACAGCTAAGCAATCGTTAGCAGGTTCTAAGACAAATATCACATTTCCGACAAGTATCCTGACTGGTTTTATGCCCAGAAACTAGACTATGAATCACAACTTAAACTGCAACTGTGAGACTCACCAGGATATTCTTCATAGAAAACATTAATTCCGTAGCGCAACACGTTACAAGACTGAATATCCACACAGCTTTGCGCATCTAGCTCCGTGCAGGCGGATGCAGTGAAAGAAAGTCACCACGAACGCGCTATGGTGCATTCACGGTACATGAAAAGAAATCAGCATTTAACAAAACAGTAAAACTTCAAATTAGAATAAAAACAGAATACAATTGGCAATAAAATAACCATGGGTTACATACAGAACAGCTGAAATCATTATGGAGACCTCACTGGAATATGGAAGCATCACAGTACAGCTTCAGTGAAGCTTTAAAGTCTCTGATATGAGATGAGAAATGAAGCAGCCAGAGCTTTTTCATGAGTGGAAATCCACGGTGACTGCTGCTGCTACAGCCTCCAGATTACCCAGCAGCTCATCCTGCTCAACATTTTCGCACCAACTTTAATGGAAGTGTGATGTTTTCAGCTGGAGTGATGGTCAGGGTGGCCTCCCTCTCCTCTTCTTCTCCTCTTCCTCTTTCATTTGTAAAGCCACTTCTGCTGCTTTCATTCATTTGGAAGTCCTGTAGCTGAGTTTGGGAGAGACTAACAGCCTCGGCAGCAGAGGGGAGAAAGGCTGTAACACCACCACTTTACTCTGTTCTACCTGTCACATCATTTTATCAGGAAACAAATCTGCTCATGTTTTTACTATGTTTGTCTTGAAGATGTAAGAAGATCACATGGTGCTTTTTATTATTGTGTTGGTTTGTTTCCTGTCTCTTGGATGGAGCCCAGCTGTGCGTGGCCCCTGGGCCTGTGGTCAGAGTGTGTGCTGGATAATCCGGCCCAGGATGAGGCCAAACTGACATGGGATGAAATGTCTGTCACATAATTGAGCTTAGTGTAGTTTCATTTCTGCACAATTTAAACGCAACCAAAACTTTGTTCTGTCTTTTCTATGTTATACTGTAGACTTTCTTTGATACTGTGTCCAAAAGGAGCAGCTTTTACTTTGAAGGGGAGGCGTCTCTGTTTCCTCTTCAGGTTGGATGATGGAAGCAAATGAGTGTGTGATGTTCTTTCAGTGTTGCACTTTGTAAATGCTCCCTGAGCACTGGTCTCACAGCCAGCTGCACATAGAGACCAGTGTTGTTAGTCCAGGTCAGAAGATGACTTGTTGAAATGAAAATGAGCTTGTAGTTTGTCTGCTTTAATAATGTGACTGGAAAAAGGTGTTGGACTTCAAATATGTCCATTTCTTTCACACTTCACCTTTAAAAGTGAAGCCTCGTGGTTCCTGGAAGGAAAAACACGACTTTTTCAAGTCTTTGTCCTGTTTTTATGATAAATGTACGACTTTAATGTGAAACATTCAGAGTTTTTTCTCTTGTTGTGTTTGTTTGAAGCTGCTTCCTGTTGGCTTCAGCTGTTTGGAGTTTCCATTTTCTAAACTTCTACATTCTGAACCTTCTTCAGCTCTGAACAGATGATGAAACACTGAATGATTTCAAGCTCACACTTTGTCTAATAAACTTACATCTTTCATTCTTTATACAGATTGGAGCGCTGTGGTTTGTCAGAGATCAGCTGTGATTATCTGGCAGCAGCACTGAAGTCCAACCCCTCCCATCTGAGAGAGCTGGACCTGAGTAACAACAACAAGCTGCAGGATTCAGGAGTGAAGCATCTGTGTGGTTTCCTGGAGAGTCCAGGATGTGGACTTGAAACTCTGAGGTCAGTCAGCATGTTTTAGTTGTGCTGAGATGAATATGATGTGAAAGTTGTGCTGACACTAAACTGCAGACATCAGGCTGATATTATACTGATCCACACTGAGGATCTTCATGGTAAAGTCTGTTTTCTTCTTCTCTGGTTTAGTCCATTGACTGCAGCAGAACAATGTTCACATTTCAAACAGTGAGACTCAACGTATGGCCCGCGGCCCACACGCGGCCTGCCCACCTTTCCTGATTCAGAGAGAGGGGACCCTGATTAACTGTGTAGTGTTCTTCCTCACAGTTCTAAGTATCAGACACAACAATGAATAATCCACAGCTCACTGTCTTTAGCAGGTCAAAGGTCACGGCACACAGCAGACAGTGGGAAATATTATAATTCTGATCATTTATCAGCACATATCCATATGTATAAAAACAAAGCTGACACTGTGAGACTTGATCAGAGGTGTGATCATCACAGCAGAGGCCTTTGTGTCAAAGTCAATGAGGTCAAACAGAAACACATGAAGCAGATTTTCCTGTTCTGGCTTTTTATAGCAGATAACCTTCAAAATATTCTGCAGTCCATCAAAAACTGAAGCAAACCATGAATCAACATGTGAACATGAGCTGATGCTGCTGAAGTGAAGCAAAGTTACAGAGGTTTGATTACAGACACAGCTGAGAGTTTGTAATCTGTCATCATTTTAAAAGGTTTAAATTTCTTCAGTATTGAACAGCAGAAATGAGGCTTTGTTTTGGGAGGCCGACAGCAGTGAACACAACAGCAGACTGGTGCGTAATAAGCAGTGAATAATGCAGGAAACAGATTTTTGAAGGTAAACTGTTCTTGAAGTACCTTCAAAAACCTTCAAAGAAGAAGAAAAATCCTCCACTGGATAATTCACTGTGAAACTCTCCAACTCTTCATTCCACCTTAAAGTCTGTCTGACACTGAAATCCAAAGCAAAATGTGCGTTTGCTTTACAGACAGCAGTCCAACACAAACATACACACATCATCCAAAACACAGTCCAACATCCAAATCTCCTCCACTGCCAGCATGAATGATGGGAAAGAGAAGGAGGAACACTCTGACATTCAGGGTTAGAATGAGTTTCATGAAGCAGACTGTGAAGATCAAAGCTGCATTAGAAAGCTTACATGAATGAATGAGTGGACAGAAGTGGACAGAGATCATCTGAAGCACTTCAAAGGCTTTAAATCAGCACATTTCTCTTTATTCTTTATCAACTCTGTTAGTTTCTCTCAGTTTTCTGTGGAATGAAGCTAACAGCAGGCTAATAAGATGCTGACCAATAGGTTTCTATTAAAGGTTGTAATTTGTATATGAAAAAGTGCTTTGGCTCAGCAGGGATCAGCTTACAGGTAGAATACAGCTGCTGGATGGGATTAGCATGTCATAGCTATCTACCAAACTGCTAACTGGGGGATTTCAGGCCATCTATGGATCATTTTTGCTAACTGTTTATTCAGCTTAGGCTCACAGGGCTGCAGCCTGTGCCCTAGCTGTCATAGGGCAAGAGGCGTGGTCCACCTGCACAGGTGAGCAGTCCATCACAGGGCCAACAGAGAGAGACAGAGAAGCACTCTCTCACATCCACACCTACAGCCAATTTAGAAGCACCAATGAACCTAAGCAGCATTTCATTGGACTGTGGGAGAACATCCAACCTCCACAGAAAGGCCAACAAGCTTCAACCTACAACCTTCTTGCTTTAAGGCACTAGTGCAAACCACTTTTCCCCATTTCAGCCCAAATCCTGCATCTTCCTGTTTCTGACTCCAGGCCAGCTCCACTAACACTTTCTCATCAGACACTGCCACCTAGTGGAGGAAGTCTTAGTTCCATTTGAAGCTTCAGATTACAGTTAGTTCCTTTACAAAGAGGTGGAGGTGGTGGGGCCACAGCACCATCATCACTGAGTGCCATAGGACACTTAACCTTTGTTTCCATATGCTGAGAACTTCCTGTTGTTCCAAGGAGGACTGGAAAATGTGTGAAAATCGCCCAGTCACTTCCTCACAGCACACTTCAATCATTTCTCTCCCACAGCATCAGGACCAGGGCTTTTTCTCTCTTTGGTCCCGCTAAGAGATTTCCACACAAACACCTCATCAGTGGGACTCTCAGAGCTACCAGCCCTTTGCTACAATCACAAAGCTCTTCATTGAAATCAATGATATCAAAGCTGGAATCCAACGAGTCCAAGTCTTCTGCTGATTCAGCATCACATTCATCTTTGCTCCTTGTTCTGCATCCCCACCATGGACTTCATTCCTTTCCAAGCCAGCCTTGAGTGTCCTTTATTCAGCTCATCCTCTGCTTTACTTTTACACCTGATTTTAGCTGCTTTATCTCTCTTTCAACAAGTTTCTTTGCCTCAATCTTTTTCTTCTCTCCCTCATAACAAGACAGCTTCTTCTGCCTGAGAACATGTTGGAGTGATTTACTAATCCAGGGCTGCTTATTGGGGAAAATACTTCCTGTTTCCAAAGTAATCCCCATTTTCCCCAGAAAGAAATGTAAGTAGAAATCGATGATCTAAGTGAGAACATGAGCCTTTAAAACGTCCCAGTGGGTGCAGAGTCTTTGGTCCAGACTGGAACAACTGTGTGCCCAGTTTGAGCTCTCTTCAGTCCTGTGACCTGACAGACCCAGAGGGGCCATCACATCACACTTAGAAGCTCCCCTAATGGAGCCACAACACATGTCCAACACTTAGTCTGTCTTGTTGGACCAACTGGAAGAAATGATTCAAGGACTTAGTCACAGAACAGAGATTCAAATCTCCAAAATCCAACTGGCTGCATCAGGACATATAGTCTGAAACTCTGCACAGTTTCCTGTTTGAAGCTGCTTCCTGTTGGCTTCAGCTGTTTGGAGTTTCCCTTTTCTAAACTTCTACATTCTGAACCTTCTTCAGCTCTGAACAGATGATGAAACACTGAATGATTTCAAGCTCACACTTTGTCTAATAAACTTACATCTTTCATTCTTTATACAGATTGAGGCTCTGTGGTTTGTCAAAGATCAGCTGTGATTATCTGGCAGCAGCACTGAAGTCCAACCCCTCCCATCTGAGAGAGCTGCACCTGTGGGGAAACAACCTGAAGTATCCAGATGTGAAGCAGCTGTCTGATCTTCAGCAGAGTCCAGACTACAGACTGTAGACTCTGAGGTCAGTAGAGTGATGGAGTGAGTGGGTGGTGCTGTCAGCAGTATTGTACTAAACACAGTCAGTATGAAACAAAGATCCAGTGTTTCCTGTAAAGCTGCAGCTTCTCAGTGAAGCTGTGAGAGGAGAATGGTGACAGGCTTCAGGATTGGACACAAACACTTCCTGTTTCTGACCTTTATGGTCACCATAGTAACAGATGACACGCTCTGATCAAACACTGTCAACAGCCAATCAGCTCTCTGAACAAAGCAGCACGCAGACCAATGACTGCATTCATTTCCAAGTTTAAAGCAGTGAAGAACACAGTCTGTAGGTGAGGAAGAATTTAGTGAGAGCAGATGTTTGGATGGAATTCCTCCAGTTAACAGCTGGAACCGTCCATCTGGTTTGTTGGGCTTGTTGTTGGGGTTCCTACAGAGCTCAGAGTGGACACACCAAGGTTCTTCTAATGAATGAAAGTCCAAACTCAAACTAGGAGGGAAAAACATTTTCATCAACTTCAATAAAAATCCAAAGATTAGAAAAAGTGAAGCAACAATGAGTCCTAGTACAGTCCCAGCACTGAAGTCCCTGCTGCTCTTTATACTGGATGTGCTGCATCACTGACTGACAGCTGATGAAGAGTCTCTGGAAACACTCGTTTATCTCCTCTACTCTTCCTTCTTCTCTCTGCAGGTGGAGGTGATGATGGTAAACAGGACGGTGTGTGTGCTGAGAGAGGAGGAGCTGTGTCCTGATGATCCAGAGAGGTTGAAGCAGCAGCAGCTTGTGTGTAGAGACGCTCTGACTGGGCCATGTTACTGGGAGGTGGAGAGGAGAGCTTCATCCAGTAGTGACTGACAGAGGAATGAGAAGAAGTGCAGATGACTGTCAGTGCTGCAGAGTGAACTGCTCTGAGAACAGCTCCACTGTCAGACACAATGTAGAGTCCAGCATCATCCCTGTGTGTCCCTCTGGATCTGACAGAGGATCATCAGTGTATCTGGACTGCTCTGCTGCTGCTCTGTCCTTCTACAGTCTCTGCACAGTCTCTGTCTGACTCTGGCTTCAGACCCTCCTGGATCAAACTCACCTGGAAAGACTTTCAAACATCACTCAATAGATTTGAATACAGAATATATTTGATATATACTGTAGATGTACTGTGGAGTTGCAGTTTGTCACTTGTAAATACAGTGTGTGAGCAGCTGTGAGCTGAAAGATCTTTCTAGAAACACGAAATGTTTTCACTCTTCTGTTGCTTTTTCATATATTTCCACAACATTAATATTGATCCCACCTGTCTCACCTGTTTCATGCTTTTATACATAATAACAGGACACGTGTGATCTGAGCGCTGCTGTGGTTGCTGTGCTGCACGTCTTCATTTAGATAACAGAGACATCTAGTGGTTCAGAGGGAGAACTGCAGGAGGTGGAGCTGTGTTATATTTAGGCGCAGATACAAATATGACAAGTATCAGTGTGGGATACAAAAGGTCACATCAGTCAGCAGAGGGAACAGTGATCACACAGCAATGTAAGAATAGAAACATAACAGTGAATGTGGACATGTATACAGATGGAAGCAAACAAACAGGATGTAACACTACATTAAAGCCACAAATGGGAAGAAAACAAAGCCAAAGGAAAATATATTTGATCTCAGGAATCCAAATCAGATGCTTTAGAGCAGGGGTCGGCAACCCTGGGCACGCGTGTCACAGTTGCCACGTGAAGGGTTAACTGATGGCACGACCATAGCTGGACTGGCCATCGGGCATACTGATGGTGATTTTTTATTTTTATTTTTGTAACAGTATAAACAATGAAAGATGGCGGATTGGCTGGATGCTGGTCGATGTGTAGAAATAACTCAGTTGTTTGGTGGTGGTTATAGCGGAGCTTCCACAGAGGCAGCAGGCGGATGAGGGAAAGGGGAGGCAGGAGGAGCAGAGACCCGAGGTGGCCGTCGGTCCGAGTGTCAGGTGAACTGAACTTCAGGTAAGAAGTTATGACCTGCAGTCTATCTGGGTCAGATATAAACCAAGTTTAGGTGCAGTTTATTTTCCTTGTGCTGACTTTTTACAGTCAGTTACAATAACTCGTACTGCTACTAGCTAGCATGACGGAGTTTCTATACAGCTGGGTGGTGCTATGATGTTACTGATAGTGAACTTTATTTTAGTAGAGTTTCCAACCGTCCTGTAAAAAAACAGAATCGTCTCGTATTCAGAGAAAATGTTACTCGTTTCGTGTTGAGCTGAGAAGGAACACAGTTTGTCCCGGACTTCAGCTAGAATGGAAAAGACACAAAGCTGGATTTATTCTGTGTCTTTACACTGTCATTCTCTCCCCTCCCTCTCCTGTTGCTACTTCAATCACGAAACTGATCAATGATCAGCTGATCGGCTTTTCTCTCTTGTTTTTTTATCATCCACTTTGTGCCAGAAAGAGGAAACCAGCGGATGTCGCGTTAAACAACAGCAGCACGTTTAAGCTTGATCAGCTGTTGTTAGAATTTATTTAACATTAATTTCCAGTATCAGCTGATGTTTGCTGGAGCCACAGCTGTAAAGCTGCTGGTCATGATGTCGGTTTGGATATGTGGTGAGAGGGAAACATGAAGATGAAACCAGGAGATGTCCTTACTGAATCATCAGAGCTGAACAGGTGATGGAGAAACAGGTTTACCTTTTAGGTGACATGAATGAGTTGAAGGGAAGTTATGAGCTGTTTCTGAGAGACAAATAACACCAGGATACTTTTCTAAGCAGCTGACAGTTATACCAACAAGACTCTGGAGTTCATGGAGCTGCATTTCCACCTGCTGGACATCACTACCTGACAGGTTTAACTGTCTTCAGAACATTGCAGAGGCCTTATTGACAGTATTCGGCTCTACATATCTGTGTGAGCAGATTTTCTCTCACATGAAGAGAGTCCTCAGGTCTGAATGCTGGACACTCGGAGACCTGTGTCTCTGAGTGGGAGACCAGAGATCACATTAACATGTGTGTCCCTGTATTAACAAACATGCCATATTGGCTCAGTTTATTTTTCTTATCATTGTTGTGAGGAGACAATAAATAGCATTTGTATTTTCTGTTGTACAGTTCATTTGCTGTTATGGATAAAAAGTCTTTTTTTGTTTCAAAATAGCTGATAACTATTCGCTGATAGCTGCAAACATCTGTGCAAAAATATAATCCTATAAAGTTGGTCTATAAAGTGTGTAATTTATTGCAAATGCAATCATATGGCACATTGACTTCTGAGGAAATGTTAGATGCACTCATCATCAGAAAGGTTGCCGACCTAAACCAGGGGGTTTAGAGCATCATAGAGTTTTTGTGGTTTGTTTTCTTTAAGTCATTTCACAGATTTTCTCTATAATAAAAATGTCATCGTCTCTGTGTGAACTTAAACTCTACATGTGGTGTCAGCTATAAACAAGCTCTAGAGTCTAATAACGATGCTTTTATTATTGTCTGGTATCCAACCTAACCCTGGGCCTCTGGCTGAATGTGAAACACCAGCAGATGTTAAAAACTGTCTGGGTTACACGTGCATCACGTCGTGTGCTTCCTAACATGGATATGATTGGAATCTGGGCCTGTTCAAGCGGTGCTGGTATCATTGTTGTTTCTGAGACTTTCCAAATCTTTACTGGATAAAAACGTAGCAACTGATGGATTTAACATTTAGCACTCAGACTGTCCCAGAAAAGGCGGAGGTCTGGAAGTTTATGTGAAGGTCTGTCTTGCTGCTCAAGTCTTGTTCTCTCCATCTGCACCTCAGCCATTTGAGATCTTGGCCTTAACTATTGATCTGTTTGGAAATCAGACTGTTGTTGGCTGCTATCAGCCTCCACCTGCTTCCCCCAGCACATCACCGTCTCTGGTTCAACTTTTATCTGAGCTGCATTTTAATGACGTCTTTCAGATGGATGGTTTTCATTGGGACTGGCTTTCTTCTGTGTCTGATGATTTTAAGGCACGCTGCTTGTTTTTAAAACTGACTCAAATTATTTAAAGCCTCACACGCCTTGATCCTAAACACCCAGATAAATCTGCTCTTATTGACCTTTTTTAACTAATATGCTGCGTAAGTTTTCCACATCTGCAGTTTTTGCCAACGACCTGAGTGATCACTGCATAGTTGGTGCTGTGAGAAACACTAAAATCTCACGCTCCGAGCCCCGCATCAGTTTGAACTGGGGTCGTATTAAACAGGCTGACAATGTCAGTTTGGGAACATTTACAGGAGAGTTGTGTCTACTTTGTGGACAGACACGCCCCTTTTTGCCAGGTCAGGGTGAAAGGTCGGGACAGGCCTGGTTTGGTTCAGTACCGGCCGATCTCCTACATGAGAGAAACCAGGCCTGGGCAGGAAGTCTGGCTCTGATGCTGATTGGCTACGTTTTCATTAGCTGTGTAATCAGATTACTGCCTCCATCATCAAGATCCAATGTAACTATTTTTTACTTTAACGACTGACAGTCCAAACGACCGTAGGAGGTTTTGGCAAACTATAAAGTGTCTCTGCCAGCTGTGACTCCTCAGAGCTTCCTCCTCACTTAAATATCGACTCCACTCCTGTGTCACACAAAACTGAAATGTTGCTTTAACAAACACTTTGTTGCTTCTTGTTCTTTGTTCAGCACAGTATCTGATGGTAAACCTCTTGCACACAACTCTGCTCGTAGTTCCTGCTTACTGATACCTTTTCCTTCACACCTGTCACAGTAGAAGAGGTTTGTAAGGCTTTGAATAGCCCCAACACCAGAAACTCGTCCTCACAATCGTTCTCCTTCCTTCTTGCACTTGGCTGCAAATATCATAGCTGAGCCAGTGTCTTATATTTTTAATCTTTCTCTACAACAGAAGGCTTTACCACAGATGTGGAAGTGTGCCTCTGTACTCCCCCACTGAAAGCTGGTGATTCTTCAACAGTTAGTAATTACAGGCCAATTTCCAAACTCTGTGTCTTATCTAAGGTTCTTCAAAGGCTGGTAAATAATCAACTTCAAAGTTATCTGGATGAAAATAGGATTTTATCTCCCTTCCAGTCTGGTTTTAGGAAACTGCACAGTACTGGAACTGCTTCGATAAAAGTTCTCAAAGAGTTCTATGAAGCGCTGGATGCAAAGAACTACTGTGCAGCTCTTTTTATTGATCTATCAAAGTCTTTGACACTGTTGACCACAACAAAAACTCTTCTGGCACAACTTCACCTACTTCCAAGCTGCGTGGAGAGGATGAGGATCTAACAGCACAGGAACTCCAGCAACACTCAGCAGCAGCTGCTCGTCCCTTGGTTTATGAGCTGAGCTGCTGACCACAGCATTTTATGTCATAGATTACTGGAAATAGGCCTTTCAGACCGAGCAGCTGGCTGCTTCTCTAATGTTCTTTTGGACATCAGCAGTGCGTTCAGCTCAATGGTCTCTCTTCCAGCTTTTTAAATGTCACTAAACGAGTGCACAGGGTTCTGTCCTGGGCTACTTATGTCAACGGTGTGGCACAAAATCTAGATGCATCTGTTCATTTTATACCATCAACATAGTTTTCAAACCATTACAGCAGCTGTTGATAGTATTCAGTCTCAGCTGGCTCAGACTGGCTTTAAATGTCGAAAAAACCAAAGTCATGTTGTTCACAAACAGAAAGAGGGTCCGGCTTTATTTCCTTCTCCTGTATCTGCTCAAAGTATTTCTATTGAAACTGTGGCCTCGTACACAGACCTCGGTATTGTGGTTGATGACAGTCGTTCCTATAAGCCACACATTGAACATCTAATAAAGACACTGAGGCTGAAGTTGGGCTTCTCTTCCAGGAACAGATCATGTTTCACAGGAAAAAGCTTGTTGCTGCCACCTTTTTTTTACCTGCCCTGGATTACAGTGACATGATTTATATGAATGACTCTGCTCGCTCTCTTCATCTGTTGGATTTTGTCCATCATGGGGCATTAAGATTTATAACTGTCTGTAAACCTTTAACACACCACTGTACTCTGTGTTCTCTGGTTAACTGGTCCTCATTGGTCTTACACAGGATGGTCCATTAGTATCATTTTATCTATCAATCTGTTTCTGGGTTACTGCCTCCTATTTATCAGAGTACATGTTAGGCAAACAGTTTAGTCACAGCCTGCAGTCTCAGGACATCATTACATCCACTGTTCCATCAGTTCATGCAGAGCTTGGGAAGAAGGCGTTCTCCTTTTCTGCTCCGTCTTCATGGAAAACATAACCGAAGGATTTAAGGCTCTCCGTTGATTTCACTTGCAGACTTCAAAAGACGTACACATGTTTTTGTGAAACCATCTCTGGGAACTTGTTCTCGTTTTTAATGTGACTGAGTACATTACACAAACTTTTCTTTTATTGTTGTAATTTTAATATGTGTGTCTGGAACAGGTCTCTCTTGTAAATGAGACATTGAGTCTCAATGAGCCGACCTGTATAAATAAAGCTTCAATTACAAAGTCCTTTGTTTAAAAGTTCCTTCAGCTGCCAGTGGGACGTGCTGTGGCTCTATCGGTTGCTGAGCCTTTATATTGTTTGTTAGAAACTACAAATATAATGGCTCACTGTATTTCAGAATCAGAGAAACTTTATTAATCCAGGAGGGAAACTGAGTTGTCATAGCAGCAAATATACAAGAAACAACAAGCACTCATATAAAGTGAGTGTAGAAACAGTTATGAGAGATACATATTCAGATAAATAGAGAAATACAGAAATATAGGTATAAATTGTTACGAAATCAGTTTTACCCCGGTTCTTTTATTCGTCGAGGCATCCAGAGACGG
The DNA here is from genome assembly GCF_057382185.1 of Mchenga conophoros. Lineage (NCBI taxonomy): Eukaryota > Metazoa > Chordata > Actinopteri > Cichliformes > Cichlidae > Mchenga > Mchenga conophoros. Next base: position 706,446 of record NW_028182332.1, read on the forward strand.
CACCAGAACTCAGTAGTTATTTCACAAAACCTTTATTCATCTTCATTTAAGAATAAGAATCTTTACTCTTTAATGTCACAAATTCCTCTTTGTATGTAACATAACAACATACATGATGCAGCTGCAGCAACTGAGGCGAGGAGAGAGGCAGCAACAAGAAAACTGGAAGAAGGAGACCAACAACACCACCTGTGGAAATCTTTCCCCAATCAAGCGTCATCATATCAGCATTTCATCAAAAGCACACATGCTCCGACCTGACAATGCAGAGCTGTGGCAAAATAATTGAATCATTTATTAAACAAATGAGTGCATCAAAAATAAGAGTGGAGCTGCAATGAAAGAGAAGTGAACTTTCTTCAGTCAACACAAAGTTTTCCCTCACAGGTGACATTTAATTAAAGTGACTTTATTACCACACACACATTCAGAGGCAGTCTACAGGAGCAGAGCTGCAGCTATTCAGCAAATGTCTCCCTGCAATCCTCACTGTAACACCTACATTTGAAAATGAAACCACCTCTGCTGTTCACACATGAAACGTCGTGTGAAGAACCAGTTTTCCTCACATCTCTGTTTTAGTAACTCTGAAGTCTGAACTTTTGATTTTTGCATTCTGTTTGTGCTGATAACTGTCAGTGGATGATTTTGATCCCAGAGAAATCTTTAACACACATGTAGTGATGGGACGTGTGCACTGAAACTGTCACGAGCTGAAAGCAGGGACTCAAGCGCAGAGCAGGTTGATGTCTCAGAACACGATTTATTTACACACCCGTGCAATAATATATACAGTGACAGGAAATTCAGGGTTCCAGGGGATTAGGGGAAGGCTCTCTCTCTCTCACGCTTGCTCACGTCCTCACACACGTTCGTACCGCGGGGAGGTCACAGGTCCGGGAAGATAAGCTGGAACAGGGAAAGGGAGACATCAATCACAAATCACGAAGGCATAAAGGTGTAAGACCACGGGAGCTGGAAAGGTAGACTAACGTCAGTAGCGCAATCATCCCGCGATGAGAGGATCTGTGACCCAGCCTCAAATAGAAGATGGATAATCAGCTGATCGCCAACAGCTGTGAGAGCCAAGGGCGGGAGCCAGCTGTGAGCTCCGCCCAGGCAGAGAGATAGGGGGAGAAAGAGAGAAAAAACACAAGTGTAGCCTTGTGAGGCCGGCTGGGCAGGCACGGGGACCATGACAGTACCCCCCCCTCAACGGGAGCCTCCCGGCGACCCACCAGGCTTACCTGGATGCCTGCGATGGAAGTCCCGAAGCATATTCCTGTCCAGAATAGCCGCCCGAGGCACCCAGGAACGTTCCTCTAGCCCGTAGCCCTCCCAATCCACCAGGTACTGAAAACCCCTGCTGCGGCGCCGGGTGTCCATGATGCGGGAGATGTCATAGACCAGCTGACCACCCACAAGCCGGGGGGGCGGCGGGGGCCTGGCAGGAGGACACAGCGGGCTGGAGAGCACCGGCTTGACCTGGGACACATGGAAAACATTGTGAATCCGCATGGTACGAGGCAGCTTGAGGCGAACGGACACAGGGTTGACAATGGAGTCTATGGGAAAGGGGCCAATGAACTGAGGTGACAGCTTCTTAGACTCCGTCCGCAACGGCACAAAACGGGTAGACAGCCATACCTGTTGACCGATGGAGTATTCAGGGGCCGGCGTCCGGTGACGGTCAGCGAGAGCTTTGTTGCGCTCCTTAGTGCGGAGTAGAGCGGCCCGAGTAGCACGCCAGGCCCGGCGGCACCTGCGGAGGTGAGCCTGAACAGAGGGGACAGAGTGCGCACCTTCGACAGCTGGGAGCAGGGGTGGTTGGTAGCCCAGGGATGCCTCAAAGGGTGACCTGCCCGTGGCGGCGGAGGTGTGGCTGTTGTGGGCGTACTCGATCCATGGCAGCTGTTCACTCCAGGTCGATTGATTGTGGGAGGCAACACACCGGAGGGCAGCTTCCAACTCCTGGTTAGCCCGTTCGGACTGTCCGTTGCTCTGTGGGTGGAAACCAGAAGAGAGGCTGACCTTGGCCCCCAATGCGGTGCAAAACTCCTTCCATACTCGGGAAGTGAACTGTGGTCCCCTGTCCGAGACAATGTCCTCGGGGATCCCATGGAGCCTGAACACATGTGAGGCGAGGAGCCGAGCCGTCTCCAGAGCCGTAGGGAGTTTAGGAAGGGCGACAAAGTGTGCGGCCTTAGAGAAACGGTCGATGATAGTTAGTATGGCGGTGTAACCTGCAGAAGGAGGCAGTCCAGTGATGAAGTCCAGCGCGATGTGTGACCATGGTCGAGCCGGCGTAGGGAGAGGTAGAAGATGGCCCGACGGAGGTTGGTTTGACCGCTTGTTCTGGGCGCAGGCGGGGCAGACGGTCACAAACTCCCTGGCGTCCCTCGCCATGGTGGGCCACCAGAAGTAGCGTCGAAGGAAGGACAGGGTACGGAAGACCCCGGGGTGGCATGAGAAACGGGCAGTGTGAGCCCACTGGAGTACCTGGGAGCGGACCGCCGAAGGGACGAAGAGGCGGCCCGTTGGGCCGGTCCCAGGATCCGGTTCAGTCTCTTGTGCCTCCTGAATGAGGGATTCAATCTCCCAGGAAACGGCTCCAACCACCCAGGCCGCCGGCAGAACTGGTTCGGGTACCGACTCCTCCTCCGTGGTGGAAAACTGCCGGGACAGGGCATCCGGTTTCACGTTGCTAGATCCGGGCCTGTAGGTGATGGTGAAATCAAAGCGAGCGAAGAACAATGCCCACCTGGCTTGCCGAGAACTGAGGCGTCTGGCCGAACGGATGTACTCCAGGTTCTTGTGATCCGTCCAAACAATGAATGGGTGAGCAGCCCCCTCCAGCCAATGTCTCCATTCCTCCAAGGCGAGTTTTATGGCCAAGAGTTCCCGATCCCCGACGTTGTAATTGCTTTCTGCGGGTGAGAGACGGCGAGAGAAGAAAGCACATGGGTGAAGCTTACCGTCCTCCTGTTGTGAGAGAACCGCCCCCACCCCAGAGTCAGAAGCGTCGACCTCCACCACGAACTGCCTTGTGAGGTCCGGCTGCCGGAGGATGGGCGCTGAGGAAAACCTCTCCTTGAGCTGGACGAAGGCTCGCTGAGTGGCAGGGTCCCACAGAAAAGGAACCTTCGGAGAGGTGAGTCTAGTGAGAGGGAGAGAGATCTTACTGAAATCGCGAATGAATCTCCTGTAGAAATTAGCGAATCCCAGAAAACGTTGCAGTTGGCGGCGATTAGGAGGGACTGGCCATTCAACCACCGCACGCACCTTCCCAGGGTCGGTACGTAGACTTCCGTTCTCAACTATATAGCCCAGGAAAGCCACCGCAGGCGCGTGGAACACACACTTCTCCCCCTTCACAAACAGCCGGTTCTCCAAGAGGCGTTGCAGGACCTGTCTCACATGCACCTGATGCTCCGCGAGTGACTTAGAAAAAATGAGGATATCATCCAAGTACACAAAGACACAGCGATTAACAAAGTCACGAAGCACCTCGTTCACCATGGTCTGAAAAACAGCGGGAGCGTTGGTGAGGCCGAAGGGCATAACAAGGTACTCAAAGTGCCCCTGGTGAGTATTGAAGGCCGTCTTCCACTCATCCCCCTCCCGGATGCGAACCAGGTGGTAGGCGTTGCGCAGGTCCAGCTTAGAAAAAACAGTCATGCCCTGGAGCAGCTCAAAAGCAGAGGAAAGCAGCGGCAAAGGATACTTGTTCTTGACAGTGATCAGGTTAAGGCCGCGAAAGTCGATACACGGGCGCAACGAACCGTCCTTCTTGTCCACGAAGAAGAACCCAGCCGCAACCGGGGAGGAGGAGGGACGGATCAAGCCCGTAGCGAGCGACTCAGAGATGTAACGCTCCATAGCGACCCGCTCCGGCTGGGAGAGGCTGTACAGGCGGCTAGACGGCAACGGAGCCCCCGGAAGGAGATCGATAGCGCAGTCATACGGGCGGTGGGGGGGAAGGGACCGCGCCCGATCCTTGCAGAACACGCCACGCAAGTCATGATAGACCCGCGGAACCGCCGAAAGATCTGGGGGGTCGGACGGCGAACCAGAGGGCAGAAGCGGAACGGGCGCTGTGGCCGCCCGAAGGCAGGACATGTGACAATTAACACTCCAACCCAGGACGTCACCCTTCTCCCAGTCAATGTGCGGGTTATGGAGCACAAGCCAGGGGTGACCGAGAACCAGCGGAGTGAGTGGAGCCGTGAATGCAAAAAAACAAATCCTCTCCGTGTGATTGCCCGAGAGAGACAACGAAAGGAATTCCGAGACATGAGTGATATCGGGCAGGCGGTGACCAGAGAGCGCGTGCACGCGGAGAGGGCGTGACAAGGGCTCCAAAGCGATGTTCAGCTTGGCGGCGAGCGAGGTGTCAATAAAGTTCTGCTCAGCCCCAGAGTCAATGAGTACTGAAAGCGAGTGAAAAACAGATTGTACTTGAAGTTTGGCCGGTAAGAGAAGTCTGGGGAGAGGGTTTTTACTAGACAGATCGCCCACCAGCACCCTCTCAATCACTGGCGAGCGCGCCCTTTTGCCAGCGTCGGGCACGAGGAGACAGAGTGACCCTTACGGCCACAATAGACGCACTCACCGGCGGCCAGACGGCGCTGGCGCTCTGCAGGCGTTAGCCGCGAGTGTCCAAGCTGCATGGGCTCCTCCTCATCACCGGCGTCAGAGTTGCGCGGCCCGCGGCCGGCTGGAGAGGCCCCGTGATAATCCAGTGATTCCTGTCCCGTCCGTGTGCGCGCGCTCCGGTGTGCACGTACTCTGTCATCCAGCCGAACGCACAGGGTCATAAGCGCGTCTAGGGAAGAAGGCAGTTCACGAAGCATCAGTTCTTTCTTTATGTCTTCGTTAACATTAGAAAGCAAAGTACTTTTTAAAGCCTCCTCCCCCCACTCTGTCTGTTCAGCTAAGGTGAAGAAGTCAATAGAGAAATCAGCCAAACTCCGCTTGCCTTGTTTGAGCGCGAGCAGGCGCTGGCCGGCTGTGAGCGTGGTGGATTTTCTATCGAAGACGCCTTTGAACTTATCCAAAAAGTCAGAATACGTTATGTCAGGGTTGGCGTGAAGCACAGCTTGAGCCCAAATCAGAGCCCGATCCTGGAGTAGTTGAACTATATATGCAATCTTAGCACCATCGTTAGAAAAAGCTTGCGGTTGCTGACGAAACTGAAGGGCACATTGAGTGAGGAAGCCAGCACATTTATCAATTTCTCCGGAGAAAGCTTTCGGTGTGGGTAGAAATCTGTTAGCTTGGGAAAGTGAAGAAGCAGGAGGTGTGGCACTTACTGCTGAGGCCGAGGCTTCCTGGAGAGGAGCGGCGGCAGGTGGAATTGCCGGCAGGGGTGTTCGTTGGGCCACAGCCTGCGTGAGAGCAGCGAGCTCGCCACGGAGATGAACAAACATCTGTTCGTGTCGCTCCAGCATTGCGGCCAGGGTGGCGAGAGTGGGAGTGGAGGCCGCCGAGTCTGCTGAGTCCATTTCCTGGCGGGATGATTCTGTCACGAGCTGAAAGCAGGGACTCAAGCGCAGAGCAGGTTGATGTCTCAGAACACGATTTATTTACACACCCGTGCAATAATATATACAGTGACAGGAAATTCAGGGTTCCAGGGGATTAGGGGAAGGCTCTCTCTCTCTCTCACGCTCGCTCACGTCCTCACACACGTTCGTACCGCGGGGAGGTCACAGGTCCGGGAAGATAAGCTGGAACAGGGAAAGGGAGACATCAATCACAAATCACGAAGGCATAAAGGTGTAAGACCACGGGAGCTGGAAAGGTAGACTAACGTCAGTAGCGCAATCATCCCGCGATGAGAGGATCTGTGACCCAGCCTCAAATAGAAGATGGATAATCAGCTGATCGCCAACAGCTGTGAGAGCCAAGGGCGGGAGCCAGCTGTGAGCTCCGCCCAGGCAGAGAGATAGGGGGAGAAAGAGAGAAAAAACACAAGTGTAGCCTTGTGAGGCCGGCTGGGCAGGCACGGGGACCATGACAGAAACAATGGTTAGGAAACAGAAATCGCCTGAGAATCTGCTCATGTTTAAGATTTCTTCTTTACAAACATTTTCTATGGCTGTTCCCAGTATGACCAGTGATACAAAGCATGGGAAATGGGGATTAGTTCATTCAGACAAATACACTTTTTAAAATGTAAAAATAAAGAAATGAATCAATAAAATAAAAAGTCAAAGAAATAAAAAATAAGGGTCTGAGGCGTCTGTCTCACAGTATCCATGGCAACAATTTACTTTCTGTTCCTTCATATCAGAACCACATCTTTGAAATCAAAACATTTAAGATTCAAATTCAACCACAGATGTGTTCAATTAAATATTAAATGAAGCAGTGCAATGTTTTTATCACTATCCAAGTTTGAACTCTAAGTAGGAGATTTAAAAAAGCAACACACACACACACACAAACACACTCACACACACACACACACACACACACACACACACACACACAGTATGCAGACATGATTTAGGTGATGATAACATGACGAATGCACAGGGATGATTGATGTCCTTTTTCTTATTCTATGCAATGATGAACTTCTTGCTTCAGGACCTTCTTGATGAATTTGTTTTCTAATCCACAGTTTTCTACCTGATCTGAGTGTTTGAAGTAAAATGTGTTGCTTCAAATGTAAAAGTTAAACAGACAGAAAGCATCAACGTGGGCTTCAATCAGTGTTTTGTGTTCATACAGGTCAGCTGTTGCACACAGAGGTCCTGGATTTACACTGTGCCCTGGTTCCTGTGTTTCTGTATGTAGTTTAGTCTAAAGTGGATCCTCCTCATGTACAGACTGAATTATCTGTTCAACAATCAGCATTTCTGATTCATGGATTTCATTTGTTTTTGCTAGTTTTGACTGAGATTTCAACATATCTGTGGTGGCATCTGTTCAGTGTTATGGAAGTTTTACAGCACTAATCTCACTTCACTCTGTAACATAACAGTGAACAATATTACTATTAGAAAGATTATTAGAGAAGCCACAATCAGATGATTCCCTATGAGGTGTCCTTGGTTATAGTGTGAAGTCATCTGAGGGGAGAGAAGAAAGAAACACTTCAGTGTTAATGAAAAAGTCATCAGTCTTCTTATGGGAAGAGACCTCCACCAGACCAAGACAGGTAACCATCCAACACGTTCTCATCCCAAAACCTAACAGACCGATGCCATGTGACAAATCGATGCCATGTGACAAATCGATGCCATGTGACTATTAAATTCTGTTCTTTTGAATTCTTTTGGAGAAAGACTTCCGGCTCAGAGTGGTCAAGTTCAAAAAATGATCTTTATTGTACATTTCCGGAAACGGAGACCTGTAGCCACTAACACACGCTCAGGTCTGAAAGCATGAGAAGCCAGAATGGGTATACATAGTTCTGCTATAGGTCACACACAGACACACACAGTTTCCATCAAAACAACTCCTTCTGCTCTGACTAATGTGTGTGTGTGTTACGTAGTTCTGCTTTTTCTGTCTGGTTTCCTGTATTTTATTAATATGCCTCTGCAGCTCTGCACTAAACTTCCTGTTTCTTAACCTCCCCTTACTAAAGCCTCTGTTGCTAGGCGACCTGTCACCCTCTGACCTCTCTCACAGACTTTATTACAAAGTACAAAAACAATCTAATCAGAAAATAAGCACTAAGAATATATATTTATTTCATAACAGTCTCCCCCCTTTGAACTCATTTTATGAGTTTACCTAATGAACTGACTCCCTCAATAACTACTGTGAACTAAAAACAGATATAATTACCTTTGTCCTGGTAAAAAGGTCCAACATTACTTTTGTCAGTCTATGGAAATGATCTCTACACAGTGAAACGTTTCCTCTTTTAAACATTTCCTCCTGGTTTCTAAGCATACACTTACAGTTCACTTCATTTGTCCCTTCGCTCCCTTTAATGGGTGGAGCATATCCAGTCTGAACACTGTGTTTGAGCGATTGACATAAAAATCATACAAACTATTACTAAAGCTAATCCTCCCATTACCCTTCATTACTTTGTGCTCACATTATAGCCTCTGTCTAACAAGCTTTTAATGTTCTTTTCAATCTGAACAACACATTTTCTGAGAGGTTTCTCTGCTCTGTGCTTCTTTTGGGTGCCCCTCCTCTTGGGTCCTGGATTCTCACCAACCCCTTCGTGGTTTTGCTGTGGTTCTGGAATCTTCTCCTGTAAAGGACAGAAAAGGAAAACACCTCTCTCTGCTACGCCTCAATAATCTAATATGTTCATCAATTCTTCTCTTGATTATTCAAAGTTGGTTCAAACCATCACATTCGGGACTCTCTAATCAAAAGGATTAGCCTAATTATTATTTCTGTGTGTAAGCGTGTTTGCATTCACCCCTAAGCACTCTAAGTCCTTTTCCTACCATATTTCAATCCAGACAGTCACGCTGAACGAAGCTTATGACCTTCACAAGACTGAGTGGCAACTCCTATCAGTGCAATTGCAATGTGTGTATGAAAAATGATTATAAGCGCTTATTCTAGTAAAAGAAATCATAAAGAAAACAAACATTTTCAATCAGTTAAGCTTAAGCATAAAAGCAGTTACTTATGCCTAAGTTTTACCGTAGCTAAATGATCAAACACACAAAAAGTCACACACTGATCATATAATCCATTGTTTCAAATTAGACCTAAAACTCCCCCTTTTGACACATCTTCATGTGTCAAACAAAAGCACAACTAGAAAATTAAAAGAAAAAGGTTCATCATATCATTTCTCAGGAAACCTCAGCGATTCTCCTCTCGAGTATATTTGCTCTGGGCCTGCAAACCTGTGTTTAAATAATAAAATCAGCTTAATTATCATGTTTGATCTTTTCAGCTCCTGGCTCCACCCAGAGCCTGCATCCCCAGAATGACCTAGAAACAAAACCTGTATATTAGCATCAACTTCACATTTAAACTCAGTTCCCCCCCTGTCCTTCCCTCACTGTGATCCACTCTGTGCTATAAGAAACTAAACTTAAAACACAACAGTTATCAGTCATGTGCTTCATACAAAATCTGCGTATGTTTTAGTTTCACGTTGATCCTCTGAGTGTCATGGTACTTCTTTTAATTTGACTTTATCAAATCGAACCAAAATAGGTTTGCTGTCTTTACTTTGCTCGTTTTCCTCCAGCACCACCTCGTATCACCTGCCCTTTCCCTTGGACCAGTGTTTGTTATTCTATAACTGGATTTGGAATGTGACAAGTCCACCAATCCCCTATATAACTCCTACATTTGGCTTTGGTTCTGTTTTCCTTCTATAAAATGTCATTGACTTCTACAGCGGCCTGCTTTGGTTAATGGTAACATCAGTGATATCAAACATTTTCTCCCCTTTAGCATTTGGCATTTTCCCAACAATATAATGTGATACCATCATCTATGATAGGTTTGTATCTTGAACCCATCCGCTGGAACGTTGAAGACAATATAATTACACTGCTAAGCAAGACACAAATAGGCAAAGTTCTTCATGTTACTCATGCACAGGAGAGACCGGACAAAGCGCCGTCCCTTCGCTTGACCCCTGAAGGAAAAAAATGTCCATCCCGGTTTTCCCTCCAAGGCACGAGCGATAAGCAGAGTTCTGTCCTTTCCTTCTAAGATTCCTAATTATTTAAAGTAACACTCAGGTATGCCATTCAGCGTGTTAGTACGAGCTCGGGAGCAGCTTGGGAGAACAAGAAAACAGAGACTGCTTTAGGTTGCCTTCCCAATCGACTCAAAGGTTTATTTAGTACATAACAGCTTATATAGAGGAAAAAAGGTTCGTGTGTCAGCAAGTTCTCAGTTCAAACCGGTACAGACCAAATAAGGAAACGTCTTCCTGCCTTGTGAGCAAAGAAGTATCCTGTGTGTAGTTTATCAGTTCAGCTACAATTTATGATCATCCCAGCAAAATACACTCCTAGACATAGAATACAGAGTTCTTTCATTAGTGAATTCTGAAACAAACCACCTGGCCTTTAACGAGCCTTTTTCTAAGAGATAAAGAAGGGAGGATGGGAGTAAGGAAGTGGTCTCGTCTCTGTGGTATTTTCGACCTTGGGGTACCAGCCTGTGAGTCTTACACATCAATTCTTGGGTCAGAGAGAAAGAGAAAAACAACTAGTAAATGGGCCTTATTGAGTAACAGTTTTCACTACAAAGCAATATCCTGTAAATGCTACCGTGGTATCAAAATATCACAACAGTTCCCTCCTTTTATCATGAAATGATAACATAGTATAAAGACAGAATGTAATAACATAATATAAAGACAAATCATAAACATAAAACAAATCATAAATGTAACTGGTCCTTCGAGCAAGCTCAATATCAAAAATTCCGAGAGCGTATACATGGTATCACACAACAGACAATAATCATCGAAAACATGCTGCAACGGTTACAAAGGCTACAATTAGTTCCCTCCATTTTCCAAACGTGTCCTGCAGCCACTTGTCTAGCCACTGACCGTGACCTGCATTGGCAATTAGTTCTATCTTCAATGCTTCAAGTCTATTCATAGCTTGTGTGAATGAACCGTTAGGAGCGGTATTATTGGGAATGAAAGTACAGCATACATCAACGGTCACTAGACCACAGGTACCGGTCCAATTAACAGGTAAAGCTAATCTAAGGGTATTATTGCACATCCAATAAGCATGTGGGATTGCTCTAGTTAGGCGCGTGACCATGTGTGATTTAACTAACTCCCCCCAGTCAGTATCATTTAAGACACCCTCTGGGGGAACAATGATCGAGTCTCTGCTCGAACTTGAACTGTGTGTGTGTTCCTCCAGATATGATACAACTTCAGCCACAGAGACAGCTAGCCATGTCTCATTACAGCATGCACCTGGGGAGTCAGAGAAAAATGTATAGTTATCCTTTGTATAATCTATGTGTGTGTCTGGGCCAGTTAACTTTAGTCTGCGCAGACATATCATACTAGTATTAAAATGGAAAGGGATCTGTCCTAAGGGCAGTGAGGGTTTTAACCTATTCTTAGGGCGTTTCATTGGGGCGCAGGTCCCTGCGGTGTCATTAGATAACTTCAATAATTCGCCTAATGGAGTCTCAGGGTTAGTTGGTGTGTGTGTGTGTCTAAGTAAGCAGTCGAGAGGGCTCAGAGTCAACTGTAAAGTGTCTTTAAGGAGAGCATTATCTCCGCCGATTTTCTCTAGTCCCTCAGTGAGGGGGAAACCGGATATGGGGTATCCTACTATTACCTGTTCTGGATTAGCCTTTGAACAGACATAACAGTTACTGTTTCCTAAATCACGAGCGGCTATTCTGGCATTTTCATACCAGGCGTTAGCTCCTGCTCTATGGGGTGCATAAAATCGTTTATTAGTGGCGTCTATGTTGTCATTTACTGATTTTAGGGAACGTAATGAGTGCATTAAGTAGGTGTCTTGCAAAATAGAGCATGAGGTATCGTCAGCAAAATATGACCTGCAGAAATATGAACATGGTTGCAGTTTACAATACAAAATAGCAAAGAAAAATCCTAAGGTTAATGCGATAGATATGATAGATAACCTAAATATATAAGAAAAACAGTTCTTCAGTCGTCTTCTGGCCTGGTCCCAGGTTCGAGAGACATAGAATAAGCGTCGTATGATGACAATGGGCATTTCATTTTCTCCATTATCAGGATGGAATGAGTCTAGCTTTATCAGGTTAGACATCATGTGGTACTTCCGGCTTTCTGTTCCTGCTGGATGTTTGAGTACCTTGTTGTTGTTCTTTCAGGCGTTGTGTGTTAATCAGTGATTGTGTGTGTGTGTATGTACATTGGATCCTGGCTGTCATGATCCTGGGTCCTTTTGACCCAGCGTTTTGTGTTTTCTCTTCGCGATTTTGGTTCTGTTCTTCCTCTGGTTAGTGTTTACTCTGTTCTGCCCGTGTGTTCCTGTATCTAGTCCGCGTTTCTTAGTTTGTGTCCTTTCATGTGTAAGTTCCTGTTTTATTGTGAAGGTCTGTGTCTTATGTGAGTGTTTTCAGTTTGCCTCCCTAGTCTCGTCATGTTAATTACTCCCAGCTGTGTCCCCACCTGTATGTAATCCCCCTGTGTTCTCTGAGTGTATTTAAGTTGTGTCTTCTGTCATAGTAGTTGCTGGTTCGTCTGTGTTGTTTCCCCTCGGTCTCCCTGTATGTATTTCCCCGGACCTCCCTGCACCGTCATTCTTGGTTTGTGTTGTTAGTTTACCCAGTTTAGGTTTCAGTTTCATGTTCCTAGCGCCTTTGTTGTTTGCATTTTTGTTGTTAATAAACACTCACCTGCACCAGAGCTGCCGCCTTTTGGTCCTATATATATTCCACACGGCTTGCCCCCGCAAACCGTGACACTGGCGCTGGCTCGCCGGAGATGTCGTCTACCCGTGTGTTTATTTGCTCTGGTTCCGGGCGTTGGCCCGCCGGAGATGTCATCTGCTTGATCCAACGCCTGAGATGGTCCGATTGGGCTGGTCTTAACCCTGCTGGCATGAATCCACTGAGGTTGTCCGTCTGTGAGGATGCTGGTTCTTCGTCACTGCCAGTACAGTCTGGGGCTGGAACACGCGCGGCCTCCCAAAGTGTCCTTGGTTTTAACGACTTCACCAACACGCATCTCCTTGTCTCCACTGGTGGAACTGTGGAGGGGAAAGGCTGAGAGAGACAAACTTTCTGATAGTTATTATTCAGTTTTTCTACCAGGTTGTGAACATCAGTGGACAATGCAATATACATCACCTTCTACTAGCGGTGCCCCTCTGGAAGCTGACCATGGTGTTGGAAATAGTCTTATTTCAAATGGAAATAATTTGGTTACTGCAGATGGAGTCATAATGTATGAAATGGAAAATCTGGTTGTGGTAAATGCTGATGTTTTGCTTTTGAGCTACCTACATTAGTTCGTGCACATGTTAGACAGGTTGCTAATATGCTTTTTACTGCATGTGATGTTTTCTCAATTACAAATCTTGATTTTATTGCCCCTATTACCCCTCTTTGTCCGACATGACTCACACAGTGAAAATGTCGGGCAAGGACTGGCATCAGGGAATATGGGAGGGCAATCAAACCCTTAAGATTTTGTATAAGCCATCTCTGTCATCTAAGGTACAGTCATTATTCTCCCAATAGGTGTAATCACATGCAGAGGCTTGCTCTTGTATGAATTTTAAATCAACATTTGTTTCTAAATAGTCTGGGAGTGTAACAAGTGGCAGCTGTAGGGGCACAGATAATACTTCCTGCGGAGGTGGGAGCTGTGATGCAGCTGCAGCCTTGGCTGTCACGTCTGCTAAGGCATTACCTGTTGCTTTGTCTGTGTCAGCTGTACTGTGTCCTTTCGTTTTTACAACTGCAACGGCCGATGGTAGCTGTATAGCCTGAAAAAGTCTTTGAACAAAATCAGAATTTAGCAATTTATTTTCCATCAGCAGATCTAAATCCTCTCTGTCTCCACAATGTGCCAAAGTCATGTACGACGCCAAATGCATAGCGGCTGCCTGTGTAAATCGTCACACGCTTATCCAAATGTAGCTCACAGGCGCGTATTAAAGCCATGAGCTCTGCTTTTTGTGCTGAGTGAAATGGTAATGAGTGAGCCTCTAGTATGATGTCAGGCACTGTCACCACTGAATAGCCACAAAGAAATGAGTTGTCACTCGGCCTTGAACAGGACCCGTCCACATAAACCGTGGCTGAGTCTGGGATAGGTGTTTGCTCTAAATCTGGACGTGGTGCTGTCGATTCCTGTATACGTGTCATGCAGTCATGATCGTCAAGCCTGTCTGAGCCATCCTGTCGGTCAGAAGAACACAGCATAGGATCAATAAATGTGCTGGCGAATCAGGTGTGCTGCTCGCTTTTATAGTGAGATTTGCATATGTTGTGTAGTTATGTTTGCTAGAATGGTCATGACCTGGTGATTGGTGTGTAGAATAGTGTCATGTGAGAGTGTAAGCTTCTCGCAGTCCCTTATCATGATAGAGCAAGCTGCTACTGCCCTCAGGCAGGCCGGCATTCCCTGAACAATTCAGGCAGCACCTTTGAGTGGCGGAGGTCAGCACTCCCTTTAATGCATTGAAAGAGGCAGTCATTTCTGTGGATCACAGTATTCGAGGAGGCTTCTCTTTTTTACAACAGTCACGCAGAATGTGGTCATGAAAAGAACAGTCTGGTATCCACTGTCTGCAATAGTTCACCATGCCCAGGAAGGACAACATTTCCTTCTGTGTAGTGGGCCGAGGGACGGAGGTCACAGCTTTGACCCTGTCTGCAGTCATGGAACGTTTTCCGTGAGACAGTGTGAATCCCAAATATTGAACAGAAGTCTGACAGTACTGCATTTTCTTTGCTGATGCTTTGTGGCCAGTCTTTTGGAGGTGCTGGAGAAGCATGTGTGTAGCAGTTTGACATAGTTTTTCACTTTCAGCACAGAGGAGGAGGTCATCCAGTACAGCCCTGGAGGAGTGAAGCTGTCCAGGGTAGCACGGACCACCATTGAGAAAGCAGCAGGGCTGTCTACCATGCCTTGGGGCAAACGAGTCCAAGTGTACTGCTTATTTCTATGTGTGAATGCAAATAACGGCTGTGTGTCTTCATGCACAGGTACTGAGAAAAAGGAGCGGAGCATAAATCCACCACGGTAAAATGTGTATGCAATGCATGTCAATATGTTGTGAACATCTGAAACGAGAGGTGGCAGAGGAATGTTGACTGCATTAATTTGCCTTAAGTCTTGTATGAAACGCCATACGCCAGGTTTGTTAGGCTTTGGCACAGGATTGACAGGAGTGTGGGCTTTATTACTCCTGTAGTCAATAAATCTCCTATCATGACATCTAGGGCTGAGGCTTTTTCGACAGAAATGGGACATTGCCTGACATATACTGGCTTGTTGTTTTTCATGAGCTGTGCGTGATTAGGTATAAAGCCAATATAAGGTATAAGGTAGATCTATGTGTCGACATGGTTTAGTTATCGTAGCCTATGTCTGAGTTATGTGACAAAATCACTGTTTGACCTTCACTTGTGTGAGCAGTTATCATGTTGTTGAACAGTGTGAGAGAAACAAAAGTGTGGCTTGTTGTATTTGTACACGTTTTTTTGGCACAGTGTGTGACATAGAGTACCGGACAAAAAGGATGTTGAGTTCATTCTCTGCTGAGGGTCCAGCTGACACAGAGGATGTTCCTTCTCCATCATGTCGGTACATAGGGCAGAGAAAACATAAGCTGTTATCAGTGTCAGCAAACATTTCACCCTTTATGTTAAATGAAATACACAAATTCATTTTTGCTCTGGGTGTCTGCGGCTGCTGGAAAACTGAGCCACAATAAAAACACATATCTCTACTTTTATCCTTCCGTCCTCTGAAACTTCCTTGCTGTGCTGGAGCGGGTAATCCTGCATACATTAGTTTCTCACTTTCCTCTGAGCCTTCTACATCAAAATTCAACTTTATCTTAACACTTTTAGCTTTCGTGGTAGTATCTGCACTGGCCTTCAGTTTTACTGACCTGTTTTCTGGCGATAATCGTTCGGGATAGGGCTCCGGAAATAAATTAGAATGCATTGAACTTCTTAAGTTGTAGACAAAGTCAGTCCCGTAAGCACTTCCGCATGTTCTGGATACGTGATCATGGACGTCTTCACCGATTCGCGGACGTAGGTTACACGTAACCGGAAATGGGAGTTGTACTGAGCCGTTATTTGAGACTTTATTTTGTATTTTATTAATTTTTGGTTTTACAGGTACTTTAGATTTTTTATCGGACCTGTCTGTGGTCTTTGAATAATTCTGACCCATGTTCAGTGATTTCCAGAGGGGTTTACACGCTAGGAGGATTTAGGTTAGTATTTTCGCTGCGGCACAGCTGAGGTCACTTTAAATTTATTGCTAGCAATTTTTGTTTGGGTTAGCAACTCTCACTTAACGAGCAACTTCTCGCTTAACGAGCAACTTCTCGCAAAACAACAGGCAACTTTCTGTGTCTTTCTGCTTTTAATTTACTGCTTTTAACCCTTGTATGGTAATCGGGTCTGTGAGATCCGTGTTCAGTTTTCTTTTCTTTCGTTTTTTTTTTTTTTTTTTTTTTTTAACAAAATTAAAATATTCAAGACAACAGGCAACTTCCTGTGTCACTTTTTGGTGAGCAACTTCTCACTTAACGAGCAACTTCTCGCTTAACGAGCAACTTCTCGCAAAACAACAGGCAACTTCCTGTGTCTTTCTGAGCGGGTCCACCAACACCACACAAGGGTTAATTTACTTTATTCGGGGACTGAGGAAGTCGTCAGTGTATCTCTCTGGATCACTAAGTGAAACTTCGTCAGCATATCCCGTTTCTTTATGGATCGATCACTGAGAGAGGCATAATACGGTCTCATATAAATATTAAAGACGTGTATTTACCTTTGTCAGCGGATCCCACTTCTGACACCAAATTGAAGGAAAAAAATGTCCATCCCGGTTTTCCCTCCAAGGCACGAGCGATAAGCAGAGTTCTGTCCTTTCCTTCTAAGATTCCTAATTATTTAAAGTAACACTCAGGTATGCCATTCAGCGTGTTAGTACGAGCTCGGGAGCAGCTTGGGAGAACAAGAAAACAGAGACTGCTTTAGGTTGCCTTCCCAATCGACTCAAAGGTTTATTTAGTACATAACAGCTTATATAGAGGAAAAAAGGTTCGTGTGTCAGCAAGTTCTCAGTTCAAACCGGTACAGACCAAATAAGGAAACGTCTTCCTGCCTTGTGAGCAAAGAAGTATCCTGTGTGTAGTTTATCAGTTCAGCTACAATTTATGATCATCCCAGCAAAATACACTCCTAGACATAGAATACAGAGTTCTTTCATTAGTGAATTCTGAAACAAACCACCTGGCCTTTAACGAGCCTTTTTCTAAGAGATAAAGAAGGGAGGATGGGAGTAAGGAAGTGGTCTCGTCTCTGTGGTATTTTCGACCTTGGGGTACCAGCCTGTGAGTCTTACACATCAATTCTTGGGTCAGAGAGAAAGAGAAAAACAACTAGTAAATGGGCCTTATTGAGTAACAGTTTTCACTACAAAGCAATATCCTGTAAATGCTACCGTGGTATCAAAATATCACAACAACCCCAGTCGCTCTCGTCCGTCTTCCCGTAACACTGTCCTTTTATTGAGGTTACATGAATATGCATAGGTTCATTAACATATGACGTCTACATACACACAAAGAGTACCTTGCCTGTGTGTGTGTGTGTGTGTGTGTGTGTGTGTGTGTGTGTGTGTGTGTTGCTGATCAAAGGGTCAAACATCCTTGGTCAGGAAGAGGGTAGACTAGACCCCCCCCCCCGGTGAGGAAGTCCAGCAGTTCATCTAAACAGAAAAGCACTTAGACTAGAACAGACGTAGCTACGTTAATCCTACCATAAAACAATTAAGACAAGATGTGACCTCTTCCCATGCTCCCAGGATGTAGGTGTGCATTCTAGTGTGGAATACACACCAAGCCTCTGTAGCCTGTTAAAGATCACACAACTTATCACTACACAATTGATTATACACCTCTAAGCATCTATGGTTAAATATTTCTAAGCATAAATGACAATCAACAATACAAACTCTAACATTCCCCCGTTTTTGACCTTTATGCTAGAAAGTTCCCAGTTATGAATACCTCATGTCTGACAGTTTCAATGCAAACATTTTTTTACTCAGCATATGTCAAATCACCCTAAATTACTGTAAAAGTTACACAGTTTAATAAATGTATTAGCAGTTACCCCATTCATTGAGCTCATCTCATGGCAACCTGTATCTTACGAGCAACCAAAGAAATTGTTAATTTAATAGTGAAACTAAGAAAGTAACATTTTCAAACACATCTCAGCTTGGTGGTGCTTCCTCCGGGTGTGCAAATCACATGTCTCTCTGCAGAGTGGTTTGAGTTCTGCAGGGCGTCATGAATGTCTCTTCCAGTTGTTTCGTTGTCCATAGGACCAGAGTCCAAATGTATGTAGAATAAACATTCAAACATACCAGTTAGTGTTGTTGTTTGTCAACATGGGTCTCAGCTATTTCCAGAGCTGCAGACCTCTCAGCACTCTAGTTTTATGGCCTCCCATTACCTCACTTCAGGCCTTCGTCCTGCGAGGGGGATATTTATGACTCCTTCATTGTCCACGCTCTGCAGAGAAACACCTCTGCGGAAAGGGTGCAGGGTTCCGTTGTCTTACTGCTGTTATGATCCCAGCAGCCTTCAGAGTGTCATCGTATGCACATAGGAAACTGCTGTCATCACCACCATAGCTTCCGGTTCCTGTGCTTCCACAGAATCATGATGTCATCCTCGAACTCCTTCTGCGCTGTCGATGGAGCTTGGCACGCTCCCCTCATCCCACGAGTTTTCATGTTCCAACGCTGCTGAAGGTTTAAGGCAGAGCACGTCGTACACCTTAGTTGTCTTCCTCAGCGTCAATATTGAATCTTTCATTTCATTTAAAATCTCCTGGAAGCTCAGTAGCACAGCTCTCTGAGTGATGTCTGCTGTGCTGAAGATGATCTCTGATCCTCCTGAAGCCTCTCTCCTGGCCTCAGCTCCCATCTTGTGGACGATCCTCTCCTCTATTTTGCAGGCAGTTTCATGGTCCTTGCTGTGGCTCCAAGGTCTGATCTCATGATGGGCCCCAACCAGCTTGACCTTTGACCTCAACCACTGCCTGGGCTATGCCTGGAATGTTTCTCGCTTCTCACTGCTGCACCTGTATTTCAGAAAGACTTCTATGTGGAGAGCATGTCAACAATCATCAAACCACATTCTTTAGTTCAGTGAACTTCACTTATAGGCCATCAAAGCCTCATCTGAACATGGATGCACCACTTGCATAGATTTAATACTTGTAAATAAACGGCTAATCACACAAATCACTGCAACAATAATAGTAAACATTGTTTAATAGTAAACATTGTTTAATGTTAATTCCTGGACCCCTCCTCTTGACGCATGGACACCCCCACGCGTCAACTCATCAAACCTTGATCCCTGTCTTAAAGAAAAAGGTCAGCTAGATCATGTCCCAGGCAACATCAGGGCATCTCCTCCGGAGTAGCACCACCCTGGACCTATAATCCTGCAATAAAGGATGTTAGCGCGTGTTGCATATTAAGTTTGCTTAACACCTGGCTCTCCCAGGAGCCTGCATACACACCATCACGGCCTGGAAAGCAAAATCTGGAAGTGAAATCAAACTTCATACTTGTAAACAATTGTATCATAAGAGTAATAAGCATTCAACATCAGCAAGACAAGTGTCATGTGCAGGTTTTCTCAAATCAGTAACTACAACTATTACCCTAATTCACCTCAGACATGGATTATCCCATGTACTCTGTTAACATTAATGTAATCAGTGACTTCTCTTAAGCAAAGTCACTCCACTCATATATTATTATTATGGGTTCAAAAGTGGCCAGCAAATGAGCCCATAATAGACTATTCCATAAATACCGTAATCTCTTATTTGTTTTACTCATGTCACTTGTCCGCTTAAGCTGAATCTTCTAAACGCAGTCTCAGAAAAACAAACATTAGCAATACACATTGACTATCCTGGTGGGCAGGCGTCGGCCATCCACATTCCAGAGGTGCCATAAAACACCATAAAGTTAACACTCGCTGTGGAAAAAGTAACACTGGTCTCATCACAGTATGTCTCAAACTATATTAATTTCTCCATCAACATATGCCTGTAACTACAGTTTTCTTCACACATAAACCCAGAAATCTTGTAGTAGAGAAACATTAGCCAGTATTCCTATAAATCACATGATCAAACACATGAAGAACCGTAATGCTGTAAAAACGAAAATGTAAATGTTAGCGCTTGCGCAGGCGTATGCATACTTTGTCACAGCTATCTCTGTGAGCACACAAGCTAGTGAATGACACACACATAGTAAATTCACAGACACAGAAAATGGCATTTAAAATGTTAAATCATCACGCAACCTTGAGTGTTGCTGTCATCTTTCTGCTCCTGTAAAGGGAAGCACACACAGACTCATCTGCGCCCCTGCCAGGCGGGGGTCAACTTCACACAGTCGTGTTACATCAGTAAAGTCTTGTCAGCATTTGTCAGCTTTTACCAGTCAGTCAGTTTGTTTTCCTTTCACTCACTCATTCATGCATTCATTCTTTCTTTCTTTGCTGATAGTGGAACCTATCGTCGCATTTAGTTTCCACTCTCAGCAAAATGACGTCATTTCAAAAAGAAAAAGAAGAACTTTAGTTTGGATTACATCTGTTAGATTTGTATTGTTGATTGTCATTTATGCTTAGAAATATTTAACCACATATGCTTAGAAGTGTATAATCATTTGTAGATTGAAAGAAGCTGTCTGTAACAGCTCTGTGTAGCATGAAGGGGCAGTGCGGTCACTCCCTCTACAGAGTGTTCGGGCATAGATTACACACCTCCTAGGAGAGGTCGTATCTTCTCTTGTTGATATATGGCACATGTATATCTCTTTAAGTATAAGAGCCTTTTGTTCAGATGGACTGCTAGACTCCTAGCACCAGCTTTGGGGAGTCTTCACAGGGTCACATCTGGACCACACACACACACACACACACAGTATTCTTTGTTCACATGTATACCTATGTAAGATGTCATATGTTAATGACCCTATGCATATTCATGTAACCACAATAAAAGGAGTGCTATGGGGAGCCTGGCTGAGAGTCTGACGGAGGCCCCAGCCAGATTTCCCTCATGCATGAGTAAACCAGCCTGCTTGTGTCTTGCTTTGCAGTGTAATTATATTGTCTTCAACGTTCCAGCGGATAGGTACAAGCTACAAACCTATCAACATCGCTGACTCCTTTTGGACTGGGACTGTCATTTAATAATTGTCCCAAATAAGTGGCTTTCTCCAGAGTCCATTTAAATGTGGAGAACTCACTTGGCACAATTTCCTCGACGACGTGTAGCGCTTTTAATTCCCGACGTGCAGATCTGCTTAAAGAACAGAGATTATCAAACAAAACTTTCAGTGCACTGTGAAAGTATCAAAATAAAAAGGCCTTGTTAAGTCATGACACAAACTCCTCATCTCAGGAGGGTAAATCAAACCATTAGCATGGTTCATCATGCCATCATACTAATTGGCAGGCACAACTTCACAACAAAAGAAAAATCATCAGTTAGATTCACTCCAAATCAACCATCAGCTGCACAAAACAACATAACCTTAATGCCTTATTAGCTATGAGTTTAATCACCAGGTCTGTGCTCTTCACTCATTTAGGTCACAGATCTATTTTATTCAGTTTTCCTTTTCCCTTCATCATAAAACATGTGACATGCTGTCATGCACTTCATAAAAAAGTTTGTTCTGACGTATTCAGAGTTGTGTATCTAAATACAAGATTCACTCGCACATCAAAGCAGGAAACTCAGTGTTCTAGGGTCTCCATTTAACACAACAAACTCCAACACATCTCATTCATTCGTGCTAAAATTCAGTCACCTTTCATTAATCTAAGAACGATCAACTATTTTGCATATCAGCTATTAACCCACTAGGATGACAGGACGACAAAAATGCATGTTCAAAATAGTATCACAAAAGACAATTTCCCTCATACAGTAAATTACTTATGCTGCCTCAATCAAGCAGCAAGCTTCTCCCAATTTACTATATCAACAACTAAATTTATTGTCTGATCACTGGTTGGTCAAACCAGAATCTTTTTTCCCACAAAAGTTAAACTGTTGTCCTGCAACCTAGAGAGTCAATTTTTTTTTGCATTGGATAAATTCAGTATTTGATAACAAGTGTCTGCTAAATTGACACTATTTTAACACTGATGAAAGATAACAAGCTAATTTTCATTGCATGTGTGTTTGTTATTAGGCAGGTTTAATCAATGTCTGTGGAGCTGCATCTCCAGCAGAGCATGTTCTTAAAAGCTGCCTTTCCTACACACTTCTCTGCTATTATTTAATCATTTCTTAACTAATGTGCTATGAGTCTTCATGAGTCATTTTGTGTTTGGAATTGTTAGTAGGGTTAATGCATGTTCTGCTTGTGTGTGTGTGATTTTGTATATGTTTCTATTTTCGCAATGTTTCAGACTCCGTCTCAATTTTCCAACTTAAGCAGTCAGTTTTCTTTTCCCCAGGTTTGCTAACCCAAATTTTGATTTCCCACATTAAATAATTCCTATGTGTTCTCACCTAGTCTTCTCACGCTGTTGTCCTCTCACTCTTTTGTCCTCTCCCACTTCAACATTCCCAGCAGTTCTCCTTCAGCTTTGTCCTGTCTAGTGGCTGAAGTGCTGCTGCTGCCTTCTTGGGCGACTTCTTAGCAGCTGCTGCCGGTTTCTTGGCTTTGGCCGCGGCGGGCGTCTTAGCTTTGGTCTCAGTAACCCTGTTCATCTTGAAGGATCCGGAGGCCCCGGTGCCCTTGGTCTGCACCAGAGTGCCCTTCGCCACCAGACTCTTGATGGCGGTCTTGACACGGGCCTTGTTCTTGTCCACATCGTAGCCTCCGGCAGCCAGAGCCTTCTTGAGAGCAGAGGCGGAGCCAGACATTTGAAACACCCGGGGCTTAGCCCTAAAGGGTAGTACGCATGTGGGATTTTTTTTTTTTTTTTTTTTGGGGGGGGGGGGGGGGGGGGGTGTTAGAAATGACTGAAAGATTAATAGGCTCTGTTTTGAGTTTCAAAAAAGAATGACTTCACAGAGGGAAAAATATATATCACATATGCAGGACACCTTAAACTAGTTTTTTAATTAAGCAGCAAGGCAGAACAAATTTTGGGCTGTATCAAGACACGAGGACTAAACCCCAATTCAACCAGACCCAGAACTGATCCTGAATTAAAACAGGACTACAACAGTTCAAAATCAGGACTACAGAATCAGAACTAGATGATAGTAGTACTAAAAATCATCATATACCTGCACTACACTTGTTTTTTTAATTCTAAGAAAAGTCCACTATTTAGATTGAGAAAAGTTTATATAATTATTTAGCCTTGTTGCGCAAAAAAGCCTGCATAACTTAAATGTAGAATTTGAAAAATAGCAAACCTAAAAAGAAACACTAGGTACGAGATACATGAGGACCTATGATACGGTGATACTTTTGGTAAACAACCATTTGACTAACATGTGTGTCTCAACTGCTCTTGTTCCACCTCTGTTCTGTCCTCATTCTCCATCTCCCTCTCTGTTCCTCTCTCTCCCTCTTTGTGCTGACAATCATCAAATATACAGTTGAAACCAGATATTTACACACTCTTCAGATCAAAACACAAACACTTTTTTAATTGTAACATCAAATCAGACTAAATGTTTATTTTTTTAGATTGATAAATATAAAAAACATATTTGTTAACTTTAAGAGTAAAGAGAGAAACTATCTGTATTTCTTAATTGCAAATGGCACCAAATTGTATTCCACACCTATGGAGGTCCACAATTCTTTTCCTGGTGTTTTGGTTGACATCTCTTGATTTTCCCATGTCACAGAAACAGTGTTTTGCCTTATATGCATCCACAGCTGTGCCACCAGTTTACTCACATGGACTCTACTAACCTATCAGAAGCTTCTGCAGCTCAGAATGGAATCGTCTGCAGTTTTCTTATTAATTAACAATAAACTTAGTGTACATGTGCTCCTAATTTTGATCAAAGTGATAAAAAATAGACAGCTCTGTCTCTCTTTATTCTGACATTTAACTAATTCAAAATATATTTCAATATTTATCTAAAACAAAAGTTTACTCTAAATTAATGTTGTACAGTAAAAATGTTTTATGTTTTCCCCCTAAAGTGTATGTAAATATCTGGTTACAAATGTGAATATCCTGCTGTGTACTGAAATCCCTCTTGTTTTGCATAGAAATATACTGAACAACATACAAAGCATAATATATAAAATAACATTTACCTGAGTTTTTTCTTTGAAAGAAGCCTCGAATGTCCATTCTTATATTTCAGTAAATATGAAATAAACACATGTAAGCTAAGACTCTCTAAAAACAATAGCATTTGTTCGGCTTTTCATTTCGCCATTTGTTGATTCACTTGAACAGCAAGTAACATAATATTGGTCAAGTGATCAGTTTGATATCAATCTTTCGTGATGCACCGTCATATTTACATTATTTGTACGGTATGAATGATTTGCTTTGGTACCTGGTCAAACTTAAGCTCTCCTTATGGCTGGCTCCGTTTCTTCAACAGCGTACTCACAGGCAGCAGCTGCCCCGCCCTCTTGCTCAGTCGCTTAGTGTCTGAGCTCGGATCATACCAATATCAGGGGGGATTCACGCACAGTCGTAAATTCCCACAGTGTGCACTATGTGCTTCGAATATTGCTTGCACTTTTTGTTTTATACAGTTGTCAGCCAAGCATCTAACTATGAAAAAATTACACCCCAAAAGACCCCGGGCTTCTGACAAAAAGACCCGGGCTTAAGCCCAGTAAGCCACCCCCACGCTCCGCCCCTGCTTGAGAGCGGCCGCGAACACGCCGTTGCGCTCCTTGGAAGTGGCCATGGCTTTCACAATCAGCTCGCCCACGCTGGGGCCGACCTTCTTGGGATTGGAAGTCGTCGTCTTCTTCTTCTTGGCCTGAACCTCTGCACAGGGCACAGGGCGTGTTTATGATGGAGCCTTTCCCACCACAGCGCCGGCACGTTGAGCGCATCATGAAGGGTCCATTTCTTTCATGTAGCTATGGTCGCTAGCCAGCATGCTAGCCGCATGTGGCTTGCCCGAGTCACTCAGTCCTTTCTGAGCATTTCGACATGCTGCCGCCGCAGAACCTGGCCTCAAATCCAGCAAGCTTAGCCCGCTGATCTCCAAAAAAAAAGTCCTGAAAGCCTGAAAGACGTCAAATAAGTGTCTCGTGCTAAGCGCTCAAACAAAAACTCTTCTTCACGCCGCCATCTTGCTCGCCCTTCCGTGGAATTCATCCAATCAGACAGGAAGATGGGTTTGCTTTTCTTCTTTTCTGATGCTTTGTTAGGTTGCTTCTGCAGCCTCTGCTCCGATACTGCCGCTGCTGATCAGGTTTTTTCAGGGAAGAGTGAGAGTTTTGAGACAGATCGTGCTGTAAATAAGTCAGCCAGAAACTTGGCCTGCATGTTTCCATTGATGTTAAACTATAACTTTCTTCCGACTGCTGCATGTGGAAAATTGATTCAGGTCTGCTTTTCACCTGAAAGTGACAAACTAAGACATTTTCATTATTATCATCACTGCTTAATCAACACATATCTCTCTCTCTCTCTCTCGCTCTGTGTTTTTGTGAACAATCCTTTCTTAAAAGCAGAAAATGAAATTATAGTTGTTTTTTTTGGTTGATCAACACAAAACCTTTTTCCTATGATTATTTTTTTTTCTTACAATATAAATTCTCCCTCTTATTCACTCTTTTTTTTTTTACAATAGCTGGCGACCTGCAAAATCACCGCTGTCACTCACAATCAAAGGCAATTACTTTTGCACAGTGCACAAAAACACTGTGATGTCAGACACATTCACACTCACTTTGTCACCTGCATAAATAAATCATATGGCTGGAGATATGTGCCATGGTGATCCTTAGGCATGATCACACGTTTATTTAATTATTTTCAACCCAACAAAACAAATAAACAAAAACATGATGCTGATGCTACACACACGAGTCAAGGTGCAGGAAAACTGCTCACGGGAACGCTGCACACTCATAGCTCTGTTTCCCTCTCTTTGAGTAGTTCTCAGACAGCTCTTGATCTGATAATGTGTAGCTTGCTCATCAGCTCAGAAGAAAAAAAACCGCAACGCAACATCACACAGTAGTTGCTCTGCCCACAGCGGCAAAGTCTTACATTTTCATATTCAACACAGCTTCTCCATCATGTACTTTTAGATGTTTCATACAGGGTTCAGCATATTAGTTGTTTTCACAGGTGTGCTCTACATCTCAACAATGGTTCATAATAAGACGACAGTCTTCCACACAGGTCAAGTGCCTCTATGCACTTCATTAGTTTAAATATTTATCTATATCACTTCACCTCATATGTCATTGTACTGAATTTGAGCAACCACAAGCGTAATGTAGATTACTTTTAACAACTATCCACCTCAATTACGTCTATGGTCTCCACACGCTCTTCAAGGCTGGTGTGTTTTCTGAAAACTTCTAACATTTGAATCTCTTCCATTTATAAGCCTGCGATTAACCGCACGGCTCAGGTCCGCGTGAAACCCGCGTGACCGTGCTCACGTGAACCCGCGCAGCTGTGGAGCCGTCGCTCCCTCTCTTTTTTTACATAAATACTTTGTGCTGCCAGGAGCAAAGTCCAGCACAAACGTCTGCCTCCCTCCGACTCACTCTTGGTTGCTTAGAAACCCATGATAACAACAACAGTCGGTGTCACAGACCACATGTTCTGCCCCGCACACACTCACACAACAACAACAACAACGACGACGACAATGACAACAACACAAAATAGGCCTACCGTCCAGCACAATCTCTCAACGCCTCACAAAGTGGCGGAGAACTCACCTCTCGCTGCACAAAGTAGCGAGGAACCTCTTACCCCACAAAGCGGTAAGGAACCTCTTGCTGCACACAGTAGCAAGGAACCCGGGTTTCGCTCCACAAAGTAGCAAACTTCTCAACTCCTCACACAGTGGCGGAGACTGCACAACCACACGGTTATAGAGTCGGGCTCTTCTCAACGCCTCACACAGTGGCGGAGGCTGCACAACGACACGGTTATAGAGTCGGCCTCTTTAAACTTACTTGGCGTTGCTTAGAGTGTAATATCAGCCCGAATCCCGCCGACCGTCATTCATCGAGGAGAAAAGACAGACCGCGAATCCACAGGAACTTCCTGGCTGACGTCAGTCTTTCAGCGTTCCTCTCCTCCCCGCGATTCCAGGGCTCCGGCATCGAAGGACCAATTAATGATAGGTTTGTAGCTTGAACCCATCCGCTGGAACGTTGAAGACAATATAATTACACTGCAAAGCAAGACACAAATAGGCAAAGTTCTTCATGTTACTCGTGCACGGGAGAGACCGGACAGAGTGCCGTTCCTTCACTTGACCCCAGTTGCTCTCGTCCGTCCTCCCGTAACACTGTTCTTTTATTGAGGTTACATGAATATGCATAGGTTCATTAACATATGACGTCTACATACACACAAAGAGTACCTTGCCTGTGTGTGTGTGTGTGTGTGTGTGTGTGTGTGTGTGCGTGTGTGTGTGTGTGGCAGGTACTGCTGACATCCTTGGTCAGGAAGAGGGTAGACCCCCCCTCATCCTAGATAACACAGTAAGGAAGTCCAGCAGTTCATTTATACACAAAAAGCACTTAGACTAGAACAGACGTAACTACGTTAATCCTACCATAAAACAATAAGAGAAGGTATGACCTCTCTCATGCTCCCAGGATGTAGGTGTGGAATGCACACCAAGCCTCTGTAGCCTGTTAAAGATCACACAACTTATCACTACACAATTGATTATACACCTCTAAGCATCTATGGTTAAATATTTCCAAGCATAAATGACAATCAACAATACAAACTCTAACAATATGGTTGTATTAATTAAAGACATCCCTAATGAATTAATTATTTCAGTAATTAATTTAAAAATGTACATAATCAATTAAAGAAATATATTAATAATGAATTATCCATTAATTTCATTTAAAATGTTTCATTATTTGTTTATATACACTTCTAATTAGTTAATTACATATTTAATCAATTATTGGTTTGTTTTCTATTTTAATTATTTTACTGACACATTTAATGAATTATTTAATGATGTATTTATTTAATTCACGTTGCTACTCCTGGCCCTGCATCGCTGTTCATAAATACATTTTATTTGTCAGCTTCACCCATCAAAGTCAGGGGGCGGGGTTAATGCTGATCAAGTCAAAACCATTGCTTTGGTCTGGTGGGCGTTCTTTTAGTGGGCTTTTCTGTCACGGCCTGCGTGGCAGACTATGATGAGGGGAAGGACAACCCAAATGCTGGACTCTTTGATGAGGTCAGGGGAAATTGAAACTCCTCCCTGCACGAGGAGGGCAGGAGTTGGTGCACGCTCCGCACCATGACCCTTCCCGAGACCCGTTACGTTGTCGCCACCCCATCTACCGTATCCGGCAGTCCCCAGGTCCGAATTGAGGTAAGTACCGTCCTTTTCTTTTTTAGGTTCAGGTAAGTACCAAATTATATTTAATTTTGCCGAATTTGTGTTTTATTTGTCCTGTTCTTTAGGTTTTTTAACTGTTTTTTAATAAAATTTGTCTGTGCTCAATGAAGTTAGTCTCTGTGTCGTTTTTGTTTCCAATTTTTAGGCTTTTAAACTGTTTTTATCCATAAATTATCCAATTTTTAGGTTGTAGATTTATGATAGTCAATTTTTTAGGTTTTGAATCTTTTAGGCCAGTAAATCAATATGTAAATGAAAAAACATCAAAAGAAATCCCCCCCAAAAATAACAAACTAAAATAACAAACTAAAACAACAAACAAAACCACTTTTTAGTGCTGACGCATGGCTGTAGCTACGTTTCGGCTGGATTGTGCCTTCTTCAGGCCGTGCACATGCGTCGCTGGCCAAATCAAAATGAAGAGACTCTTCTCTGCCCCTCCTTTTATATGTGCTGTGGCTCCTCCCTCCAGCAGCCGCTGAAAGTACCGGATGTACGTCACTTTGCTTTTTTTCTTTTTTTGTGTTTTTCTCTTTTTCTTTTTCTGGTTTTTCCTTTTTCTTTTTTCTTGCTGCTTACTTTTACTTAATCCTTTGCTTCCCTTCTTTCCTTCTCTCCTTTCCTACCTTTTCTTTGCCTTCTTCCTTTTGTCTCCTAATCCCTGCATCCCTTCCTTTTGCCTTAAAGTCCCTCCTTACTCTTCTCCCCTCCATTGACTTTCCTTTGACAGTCCCTGTTTTCTGGCCTCTATTTGTCTTTACTTTGGCTTTATTTCTTTGTCTTTGTGGCCCATCTATAATTTTCCCTCTCTTGGGTTTCTATTTTCCCTCTCTTGGGGTATCATCATCCGCAACTGGGGATGGAATTGGGGTACCTGTACAAAGGGGTCAGCATTGGGGTTGGGGTTAAGGTCAGGGCCTAGGCTGGGGATGGGACTAGAGATAGGGCATCAGTCATGTGGCTAGGGTTAAGGTTAGGGTAAGAATGTGGGATGGGGATAGATCAGGCCGAATTGGCATTGGGATTGGGAATCAAATTTGGGGTCCAAATTAGGGGTCAGAGGAATTCAATTAGGCATCCTGAGCGAGATGCAAAATAGAGGTGAGGGGTAACCAGATAAGGAATGGAAATGGCTTCGGCAACGGGCCCCAGTCAATCTGGGAAACCCAGCGGGTCCATGGTAGGACCTGGCGGGTTAGGGGAAATCAAGTTTGGGAGTCCGGTCCCCGAAGGGGGTTAGGGTTAGGGAATGAAGACTGACTCCTCCCCCCTCTTTCGAAGGCAGGAGGACGTGCACGGTCCATCCCCCAGGTGACCCGTTGCTGCTGGAAGTTGGACCGCCCAGGACGCCCCTGGCGCCTCCTGCGACGGACCACCGTCCACCCATCCTCATCATCAAAAAAAGCCATCGAGCCCGATGGGCTTTTTTAATGTCTTGTTGTTTTTGGAAACTTATGAAATGTGTTGATTTTTATTATTGTGGTATCGCCTTTGTTATATAGTAATAATGTCGCCTTTGGTATTTAAGTAATCAAAAAGTAAAAATGTTAATGAAGGAAATCAAATAACATGAAATAAAAATTTTTTAGTTCTTTTGTTACGTATTAGTTTTGTATTTATGAATTAAAAATAAAGAGAATCAAATTAAATTAAATAAAAGCAAATTGCAATATGTGCCGCCGCGACGTTTCGGCCCTGAAAAGGGCCTTCTTCAGGCTATGGCACAAAAAACAAGCAAAACAAACTTCTGTGTGTTTGTCTAGTCTCTGTGATGTTGCTCCTTCTGTGTCTCAAGGCGAAATGCCCTTTCTGTGTGTAGCAGCTCCTTTTATACCCTCTGCTCCAGTTAGATTTTCCATTCGTCTTTTTTATCCCAATTGCCGTTTTATTTAAATAGCCCTTTCCCATTAGTTTTTAAAAATGCTTACTCCATAAATTATGATAATTCCCAGCATGTACTTAATTAATGTAGGCCCAAATCATTTTTAAACCCAATATTAAAAGTCCAATTTAACATGAAATGTCTAATAATAATTTTTAATCCCAAAATTTATGTCAAATGTTATTACATATGAATTTTTTACTTGTAAATTTTTAGACCCCCAAATTCTGCATGCCCCTTGCACATGAACTACAAATATGAAATTTTAAATCCAATAATACCCTAAATTATTCAAATTATCAAAATTAAATTATGAAGGGTTGCAATTCCCCCATTAATTTGTATGATTACAATGACCCATTGTAAACATTGAACCCCTTCCTCTTCCCATCTTCCCAATAAGGGTTAGTATGGGGGGCGGGGAGTGAAATGGGGTAGGGGGGATATGGTTAGGGTTCGGGCTGGGTGTGCGGGGTGTGGTTAGGGTTAGGGCCAGATATAAGGGTGGGGTTAAGGTTAGGGCCAGTTGTCAGGGTTGGGCTGTCATAGAAAGATAGGGTTAGGGTTAGGGTTAGGGGGTTAGGGTTAGGGGTTAGGGTAGGGGTTAGGGTTAGGGTTAGGGTTAGGGTTAGGGGTTAGGATGAGTGTTTGGGCCCCTCCTCCAATTGGAGGCGGGCGGTGCACGGGCCATCCCTCGGTAAGGGGCCTGGACCTTGGATTGTCCACGGCGTCCGCCATGGCGCACCAGGGTCCAGTCAGAAGTCCATCCAACCATGGTGAGTTGGATGGAGGCAAGTGTTTTTTTAATTGGTTTTTCTACCAAAGTTTAAATTAAATTTTTAAAGTAAATTTTTAAAGCTTTAACTTAAATATGTAATTTTTAACTTAAATTTTTAAAGAAATAAAATAAAAAAATGAATTGGTTTTGAAAAAAACCTTTTAGTTATTAAAGAAAAAAGAAATCAAATTTTAATAGGCCAAATAAATGAATTTGTGTGCCTATGTGGCAACGTTTCGACCTGTGAAGGTCTTCTTCAGGCCAGGCACACAGAAAAACAAATGAAAAACAGGCTTGCTCTCAGAGGTCTGCTCTGTCCGATGGCTTGGAATGAAATGAGCAGCGAGTGCCTTCCCCTTCTATTTATACCCTCCCACTTTTTTCAGTTTGAATTTAGTTTTAGAAAGCCAAATTAGTGTTTTTACCCTTTCGCTTTTAATTTTTCGAATAGAATTATTACAAATGTATTTTTTAATCACTCCTCACTGGCAAAAACATATTTTTAGAAAGATTTTAACTTTTTAACCATGTAAATAATTTATAATCGTAGAAACAATTTTTTAACCACATTTAACCATGTCTACTGTATTTTTTTATTATTGTGTATGTAGTATTTTGTTGTAAGTCATGAATTGAGTGTTTTTAATTAATTGTAAATAATTTTTATCCAGTAATTAGGGTTAGGGCCAAATCAAAAAATATTTAATTATGAATTATGAACCCAATTAATTAGGGTTAAGGCCAGAACATCAAGTGGTTAGGGTTTGTCACGTGGGTTGGGGCTAAAGTAAGGAATAGGGTTGGGGCCAGATTAAGGTTAATTAGGTTAGGGTTAGGGCCAGATTAATGGAGTGGTTAGGGTTAGGGTTAGGGTTAGGGTTAGGGGTTAGGGTTAGGGTTAGGGTTAGGGTTAGGGTTAGGGGGGGTTAGGGTTAGGGGTTAGGGTTAGGGTTAGGGTTAGGGTTAGGGTTAGGGGTTAGGGTTAGGGTTAGGTTAGGGGCCTATTGATCTTGTACAGTCACTGTTGTGAGTCCGGTGCACTGGCAACAGCTGCCTGGTCACTGTCACTCATGTCTCACCCCTTGTGGCAAACCAGTCTATTATCACTCTCATTAGAAGAAGAAAATTTCAATTGAGGACACAATATTCTTTTTTTTTTTTTTTTTTTTTTTTTTTTTTTTTTTTTTTTTTTTTTTTTTTTTTTTTTTTTTTTTTTTTTTTTTTTTTTTTTGCCCCAGCATGTACCTCTCCAGCTTTTATTGTCATGTCAAGAGTCTCATAAAACAGCAATAATTGTCAATACAATTGAAAGGGAGCAATTCAGACTGCGTTCAGGCCCCGTGGATGTTGAGTTCGCAGTCTGGAAATCCACAATCTCTCATATCTCCTCCTCTGGCCCTCCGTCCATGTCGCACAGGCTTGAAGTCCCGTTATACTCAGATGTTGTAATGTGTGAATTTGGAAATGCAGTACTAGTGGAGTATCCAGTCCATTCCTCTCAATATTGTAAATATGTTGTTTTAACCTCTCCAACAGAGTTTGACCTGTTTCACCCACATAGAGTAGACAACATTCTTCGCAACAGATGCAATAAACAATGTTGCTCGTGTTTAGGGACATTCTCTGTAAGATGGATGCCCCTATTTTCCCATAAGGATTATACAAGAACCGTTTCGGTTTAAAGGCCCAATGGTTGGGTTTCCCCGATCTTATACGTCTCATCTGTTCTGGCAACTTGGCCCTGACGAGCATATCTCTCAGATTCTTGTTCCTCCTGTGGGCTGAAATCACTCTGCAGTCTTGGAGTCGTATCAAACCAGAGGTGTATTTCTTAAAGTTTGTTTTGAGTTGATGATGCAATGGTAGATAAGAACGCGAGTAAGTGGTAACTAGTGGCATAAGTCTATTCTGTTCTTCCTGTTGTATCTGATTTTGAGTCTGATTTCCCCTCATTGCATTAGAGTTTAGTCCAGCAAGGGTACTGCTCTTAATTGTTCTAAGGAACCTACTAGAATATCCCCTCTTCCTGAGGCTCCGGAATAATATGCCAATTGCATCCTGAAGATCTGATTCCTTTGAAGAAATTCTAAAAAACCTGATGATTTGGGACTTTATGATACCCTTGAAAGTGTGTTTGGGATGGTAGCTGCTCTTATGCAAGAGGGCATGGCAATCTGTAGGTTTAAAATAAACCTTAGTGGAAATTTTCAGATTTGGACCCAGTTGTTCTAAAAATACTGTCGTGTCCAAGAAATTGACCTGTATTGGATGTATTTCATATTTGACTTTAATGGAGGGATGATGACTATTCAAGATGTTGATAAATTCAGTGAATTTATGTTCACCATGGGGCCACGCCCCTATGATGTCATCTAAGAACCTAAAATAGAAGGTTGGTTTATGCGGACACTTTCTCAGGGCCTCACATTCCCATTGGCTCATATATAGGTTAGCATAAGAAGGGGCATATCTATGTCCCATAGCTGTACCCTGAACCTGTAAATATTGTCTCCCCGCAAATTCAAAATCATTACACCTCAAACAGATTTCCAACAGCTGCAAGAGTTCTGCGTCCGGTCTCTTAGGATCTGGATGTTGTTCCAAGATATTTTTTATTGTGCTTAAACCTAATTCGGTATTAATGTTTGTATAAAGACTTTCAATATCAATTGTGAAGAGTTGCGTATTTATTGGTAATCGTATTGGTTTGATAAGTTCCAGGAAGTGATATGTATCTTTCAAATAACTAGGATGTTTAACCGAGAGAGGTCCCAGAAAGTGATCTATATAGAGGGAGATGTTATAAGTCGCACTGCTACAGTCCGATACAATGGGCCTCCCTGACGGAATCACGTTTGGTACTGTCCACGTCTGGGGATCTTTATGGATCTTCGGAAGGAGGTAAAACTGTCTATTCCGAGGTTCATCTGGGCCATATAGAAAATCCCTTTGTTTTGCAGAAATATATTTTTTATTATATAATTTACTCACGATACTACGAACTTGGAGTTGTGTGTTCTGTTGAATACTGTTCTCAATAGCTCTGTAGTATTTACCATTAGCCAGCTGTCTATTAGCTTCCAGAACATATTGATGTTTATCCAAAATCACAATCTTGGAACCCTTATCTGCTGGTTTAAAAATAATGTTTTTATTTTGTTGAAGTTCCCTAATCACTTCCATATCCTCGCCTCCCCCACCATCAGTACCCCTGCTCCACAGTCGGAATCCAGCAGAATCCCGCAAGTCGGCTTCAATTAACTTTCTCACTCTCTCATCCAACTGGCCCCAAGTGGGTTCCCAATTAGATGGTAGCGTAAAACGAGTCCTACAGTCCCCATCCTTTTTATCCTCACCAAAATGGTCCAAGAGTTTAATCCTCCTGTGATATAAGGAAATGTCCCTCCGTAACTCCTCCCTATCTAGTATATTTGGGGTTGGAATGTAAGAGAGCCCTTTCTCCAATAGTTCTATTTGTCGCGCAGTGGGTCGGAATAAGGTTGATAAATTTAATATATTACTCCCCTCAGCACACCAACCGTGTTTAGGGGATTTCAAATCATGTATCCCATCTGTAGGTGAATCAGAATCCAATTGAATACTATTAGGTGGATCAGTGAAAGACTGTAAACAGAAGATGGAAGACTGTTTCTCCCTACAGTGAGCCCGAGTAAAGTCTGAAGGGCGATCCCCCATATTAGGCTCAATAGGAGTTAAAAATCCAATTTCAATTCACTGCACCAATGCTTGAATATTCGCCCCGCCGTTTCCTGAGTCCAGTGGATGTTATCTGTGACCGTATGGAATTGGTCCTCGGCTATACGGCTTATTACAGGCAACCGCTTCAACGCGAAGTCATTAACAATGTCTAAGTTGTATTTCTGCTCCTGAGGTAGAAGGTGCGAATAGTTAATCAGTGGGAAATAAATATTTGCATTGGGGAAAACAGACTGAGCCTTCCTGTAGAGCATTCTAAGTTGTTTTATGGATGTTTTATGTGGGTCCTGGTCTCTATTATTAATACCCACCGACAGCACCACCAGCTTCACCAGTGCATGCGGAGGGGTTTTTTCCAAGATCTGATTAAAGTGATAGAACGACGCGCCTGGATAACTATCAATCTGAATCTCTCCTGAGCAATGTGGTGGCATACGATAGAGGTTAGAATCCCCCAGAAACCAAATTGGTTTGTTACATTTAAATTGCCAATCCATGATCTTTCTCCCTTTTCGGGCCTTATGGGTATTTGGAAAATGTACATATTTGTCTTTCTCTCTCTCAGTCATTTGATTTGAGTTGTTTAGTTTTTGATGTAAGGTTGCCGCTGACACATTTAGGGAGCCCGCAACAAGAGTAATTTTTGGGTCAGATGAGGTCGTTTGTGTCCCACAGTCGGCATTATTGCCCTTGACCGGGCCCTGCATCATCATGTTGTTGTTATTTCCCGTTACTCTTTTAGCGGTGTCTCGCTCTCCTGTTCCTGTGTCCATTACAGCGGCACTCCCTTCAGTCTGTAACCTGTGTTTTACTGCTGTGGCAGTAGAATGAGAGAGAAGATGATGGTAAGTGCCACTCTCCTGGTCAAGGCCATGGATTTGTAAATCCGGGTCATTCTGAGAAACCACCACATTGCTTCTAACCTGTGTAGGCTGGTGAAGAGATACATTAGTAAGTTTTGTGAATCTCGGATGATGTTTATTTGATCTTATATTGCCCTCGCTTTTATTGAGTTTACCAGCTGTTTCGATCCGATTACCCATATCTGTTGTAAAGTCACTATCAAATGTTGAAAAGGGGGGTCTATTTTCTGTCTCCCTATGTTGTTGTTCTCTCTCCTCCACAGCTCCTTGTCGTGATAGCTGTAGGGTGGGAGGCGGAGAGACAGACCTCTTTTGGCTACTATCAGCTTCACATGTCCCTGAATGGACCTGGGTGGGTGCAGCCAAATTGTTTTCCTTGATTGTGGATATTGGTATTATAGGGGAGAGGGTTCGATTACGGGTCACCTCTAATGGCCCATTCATGTGAGGGTCTGTTGTTAATTCCTCTCCATACGGAGTGGACTGAGAGTCCCGTAAGGGTGGCTGGACCCTATCTAGGCCCTGGCTGTTCCTCCCTCTATCATCTAAGGCCGCAGC